>NC_138310.1:58022483-58302483 GCF_965601325.2 Salmo salar | reverse complement strand
GACAATATTAAAGGAACATTAGAGGTTGTGGACGTTGGTAATGGTCATTTAATGGTATTATAAAGTGTGTGAATGGTTGACTCTACAGTCCCTCTGGGAGGCCCTTCCTAACTAACCCCAGCAGACATCAGGGACCTGGCATCTCGCCAGCGGGGGTGCCCTCCTGTTTCCCCTGGCACCTTACTGTCCCCTCCACAGCTGGTGTTTTCTACAGGCTGGTGTGTGTCCGCTCTGCTCTGCTCTCCATTAGACCCCTGACACACGCACAACCCAGAGGTCCCTTGTTGCCCAGGCAACAGAGTGAGCATCTGTGTTATGCCAGAGAGAAACTGCAGAGGCCGAAAGACAACACTGGCACACTCTAATGAAAGAGACTGTGTGCTGTGTTACTTTACTGAGATCACATATATCATGTTTTTATTTAACCTTTATTTAACTAGGCAAGTCAGTTAAGAACAAATTCTTATTTACAATGACGGCCTAGGAACAGTGGGTTAACTGCCTTGTTCAGGGGCAGAACGACAGATTTTTACCTTGACAGCTCAAGGATTCGATCCAGCAACCTTTCGGTTACTGGCCCAATGCTCTAGCCTAAATATGAACTTGTCTAGGCAAGTCAGTTAAGAACAAATTCTTATTTACAATGACGGCCTACACAGGCCAAGCCCGACAACGCTGCACCAATTGTGCGCAGCCGGTTGTGATACAGCCTGGATTCAAACCAGGGTGTCTGTAGTGATGACTCAAGCACAGAGATGCAGTGCCTTAGACCGCTGCACCACTCAGGAGACCTAACGAGCCAAATCCTGGGAGAAGATGTAAATAAATCAGGACATAAAGGACTTTTCAGAACGTATGACTTTCTAAAGGAGTTCTAGAAGGGCATGTGTCCAGAGAGAATAGAGAATGATCCATTCTACTATATCTATATCTATATATATATATATATTATAGTCTGTGGCACAGCATGCAGTTTGCCATCATATTAGCTATAAAAACCCCATTAACATGTCAAAACAAACACCCTCTTTAAGAAGCCCTTATACAGCTACAGCCGCATGGTGTGTGTGTGTGTGTGTGTGTGTGTGTGTGTGTGTGTGTGTGTGTGTGTGTGTGTGTGTGTGTGTGTGTGTGTGTGTGTGTGTGTGTGTGTGTGTGTGTGTGTGTGTGTGTGCGTGCGTGTGTGTGTGTGTGATGCAAACCCGTTTTACAGCCGTCTTCAATAAAACCTGTGGTGTTTGTGTCTGCAGCGTAACAGTGTTAAAGATTCTACAGCTATGAGGCCATAGCCTAACTATAAATATATATAGCCATAAAGTCGTTTTATTAAACATTACAGCCAACTGGAGACGAGAGTTGCTTTGTTAGCTAGTTAATAAGGCCATACTGTCATTACTATGGAGTGTAGTTAAACAGGACGGTGACAGGTTCATGTTATAGTGGAGTGTGGAGATCATTAGGAGTGGATGTGTGTAACTTAGACCTGTGGTTCAGTAAACCATCACACACACACACAGAGTGAGGTAGGGCTGTTGGTCTGGTGTGTCCCTGGTGTAGTCGTAATGAAGTAGAAAGCCATTCGAGGAGAGAACTCTCCAGCCCTGATAAATGACAGAGACGGGGCCAGGGAAAATGGGAATCAGTGATGTATACTTAGAGACCGACCAAGGAAGGAGAGAGAGAGAGAGAGAGAGAGAGAGAGAGAGAGAGAGAGAGAGAGAGAGAGAGAGAGAGAGAGAGAGAGAGAGAGAGAGCGAGACCAAGAGAGACAGACCAAGAGAGAGAGAGACCAAGCGAGAGAGACAGACAGACCAAGAGAGACAGACCAAGAGAGAAAGACCGAGACCAAGAGAGACAGACCAAGAGAGAGAGACCGAGAGAGAGAGACCGAGAGAGAGAGACCAAGCGAGAGAGACAGACAGACCAAGAGAGACAGACCAAGAGAGAGAGACCAAGAGAGAGAGAGAGAGAGAGAGAGAGAGAGAGAGAGAGAGAGAGAGAGACCAAGAGAGAGAGAGAGAGAGAGAGAGAGAGAGAGAGAGAGAGAGAGAGAGGGGGGGGGGGGGGGGAAGAGAAAGAGAGAGGAAGGGAGGGTGGGTGAGAGAGAATAAAGACTACAAGTACACAGAGCCGAGTTCTAATCATTCCAGTGTCGGGGTCATCAGCAATTATACAGAGATGCCCTGGTCCCCACTGCTGGGAAATTGAGTTTTAAACCACACGTGTGTGTGTGTGTGTGTGTGTGTGTGTGTGTGTGTGTGTGTGTGTGTGTGTGTGTGTGAGACCAAGAGAGAGGGGGAGGGAGTGTTGATTAGAGGAGAAACTGTTTTCAAGGCAATAAAGCTTAGTTCCCACTTCCTCCTTTTTTTGTGTTCTCTCCAGCAATCCCTCTCTTTCCTGTCATTTGTCTTCCTTCTCCCTTCTCTCTTCTCCTTTTCACTCTCTTCATCCCTCCTCCCTAATGAGGAGAGTTGATTTTAATGGCAACCCACTAATATTTTTTCTGTAACGTTTCTGTAACGCTTCCCTAACTCTTCCATAACACTTTGCTTAGCCCCCCGTAGAGATGATTAAATTCACGGTTAATTTATGGTCCAGGGCATAGGCCCTCAGGTAAAACCGCTAACCTGTGCAGGGCCAGCTACTGCTAGCAACCGTGACCGCACACTCTAAAAGCTAGACTGTTGGTGTTCATTTAAAAAAATACAAAATAAAAACAGCGCAGATCACAGGGAGAACACAGCCATAAAAACAATTAATCTGGCTATAAACAAGCCATTCTGGCTGTCGGACAGGCAGGGAACCACACAACCATGATATTAGACCAGGAGAAGGGGAGCGGGGCCACACACTACAATCACACATCTAAAAGAAACATATAATGTGGTAAATCCGTCTTTGCAGCCTGGCAGTACACATCTATACCTCAATATGTATCTACAGTGGTTTAGTGGTTTTCTCAGTAACTGTAGTATCATAGAGTGGCTCAGCGCCAATCATTATGTTAAGGAAAAGACAAGGGCAGACTGTCACACCTTTCTAGCACAATGAAATAAGGACATTGAAAAAAGACTAAATCCATCATGGAGCATGATAAATCACGAGACTAAGGTTAAGATTTTGCAGCATATCCCTGATGGCCAATTAAAACAATGAAAAAATTGTAATCTCCCAGGTTGCAATCACACTGCACATTAGGCCCATCAATCCGTCATGCTTTGATGTGGCACTGGCTGCTAGTTCATTATGACTTTCACCAGCCAGCCAATCATGGACTACACTGGACTTGTGTCAGTGTGAATGCCATGTGGCAGGGTGAATGGGCCAGGCAGGGTGAATGCCATGTGGCAGGGTGAATGGGCCAGGCAGGGTGAATGGGCCAGGCAGGGTGAATGCTATGTGGCAGGGTGAATGGGCCAGGCAGGGTGAATGCCATGTGGCAGGGTGAATGGGTCAGGCAGGGTGAATGCCATGTGGCAGGGTGAATGGGTCAGGCAGGGTGAATGCCATGTGGCAGGGTGAATGGGCCACGCAGGGTGAATGCCATGTGGCAGGGTGAATGGGCCAGGCGGGGTGAATGCCATGTGGCAGGGTGAATGGGTCAGGCAGGGTGAATGCGCCAGGCAGGATGAATGCCATGTAGCAGGGTGAATGGGCCAGGCAGGGTGAATGGGCCAGGAAGGGTGAATGGACCAGGCAGGGTGAATGCCATGTGGCAGGGTGAATGGGCCAGGCAGGGTGAATGCCATGTGGCAGGGTGAATGGGCCAGGCAGGGTGAATGCCATGTAGCAGGGTGAATGGGCCAGGCAGGGTGAATGCCATGTGGCAGGGTGAATGGGCCAGGCAGGGTGAATGCCATGTGGCAGGGTGAATGGGCCAGGCAGGGTGAATGGGCCAGGCAGGGTGAATGCCATGTGGCAGGGTGAATGGGTCAGGCAGGGTGAATGCCATGTGGCAGGGTGAATGGGTCAGGCAGGGTGAATGCCATGTGGCAGGGTGAATGGGCCACGCAGGGTGAATGCCATGTGGCAGGGTGAATGGGCCAGGCGGGGTGAATGCCATGTGGCAGGGTGAATGGGTCAGGCAGGGTGAATGCGCCAGGCAGGATGAATGCCATGTAGCAGGGTGAATGGGCCAGGCAGGGTGAATGGGCCAGGCAGGGTGAATGGACCAGGCAGGGTGAATGCCATGTGGCAGGGTGAATGGGCCAGGCAGGGTGAATGCCATGTGGCAGGGTGAATGGGCCAGGCAGGGTGAATGCCATGTAGCAGGGTGAATGGGCCAGGCAGGGTGAATGCCATGTGGCAGGGTGAATGGGCCAGGCAGGGTGAATGCCATGTGGCAGGGTGAATGGGCCAGGCAGGGTGAATGGGCCAGGCAGGGTGAATGGACCAGGCAGGGTGAATGCCATGTGGCAGGGTGAATGGGCCAGGCAGGGTGAATGCCATGTGGCAGGGTGAATGGGCCAGGCAGAGTGAATGGGCCAGGCAGGGTGAATGCCATGTAGCAGGGTGAATGGGTCAGGCAGGGTGAATGCCATGTGGCAGGGTGAATGGGCCACGCAGGGTGAATGCCATGTGGCAGGGTGAATGGGCCAGGCGGGGTGAATGCCATGTGGCAGGGTGAATGGGCCAGGCGGGGTGAATGCCATGTGGCAGGGTGAATGGGTCAGGCAGGGTGAATGCGCCAGGCAGGATGAATGCCATGTAGCAGGGTGAATGGGCCAGGCAGGGTGAATGGGCCAGGCAGGGTGAATGGACCAGGCAGGGTGAATGCCATGTGGCAGGGTGAATGGGCCAGGCAGGGTGAATGCCATGTGGCAGGGTGAATGGGCCAGGCAGGGTGAATGCCATGTAGCAGGGTGAATGGGCCAGGCAGGGTGAATGCCATGTGGCAGGGTGAATGGGCCAGGCAGGGTGAATGCCATGTGGCAGGGTGAATGGGCCAGGCAGGGTGAATGGGCCAGGCAGGGTGAATGGACCAGGCAGGGTGAATGCCATGTGGCAGGGTGAATGGGCCAGGCAGGGTGAATGCCATGTGGCAGGGTGAATGGGCCAGGCAGAGTGAATGGGCCAGGCAGGGTGAATGCCATGTAGCAGGGTGAATGGGCCAGGCAGGGTGAATGCCATGTGGCAGGGTGAATGGGCCAGGCAGGGTGAATGCCATGTGGCAGGGTGAATGGGCCAGGCAGGGTGAATGCCATGTGGCAGGGTGAATGGGCCAGGCAGGGTGAATGCCATGTAGCAGGGTGAATGGGCCAGGCAGGGTGAATGCCATGTGGCAGGGTGAATGGGCCAGGCAGGGTGAATGCCATGTGGCAGGGTGAATGGGCCAGGCAGGGTGAATGCCATGTGGCAGGGTGAATGGGCCAGGCAGGGTGAATGGGCCAGGCAGGGTGAATGCCATGTGGCAGGGTGAATGGGCCAGGCAGGTCACCCGTGTACAAGTCCGTATTCGACATCCATCCGTGTCTGAGGACGTCGGGAGACGACGTAGCAACCGGACACTCCGGACAACAGTGAGCGCTCATTTATGGTCCAGGGCATAGGCCCTCAGGTAAAACCGCTTACCTGTGCAGGGCCAGCTACTGCTAGCAACTGTGACCGCACACTCTAAAAGCTAGACTGTTGGTGTTCATTTAAAAAAATACAAAATAAAAACAGCGCAGATCACAGGGAGAACACAGCCATAAAAACAATTAATCTGGCTATAAACAAGCCATTCTGGCTGTCGGACAGGCAGGGAACCACACAACCATGATATTAGACCAGGAGAAGGGGAGCGGGGCCACACACTACAATCACACATCTAAAAGAAACATATAATGTGGTAAATCCGTCTTTGCATCCTGGCAGTACACATCTATACCTCAATATGTATCTACAGTGGTTTAGTGGTTTTCTCAGTAACTGTAGTATCATAGAGTGGCTCAGCGCCAATCATTATGTTAAGGAAAAGACAAGGGCAGACTGTCACACCTTTCTAGCACAATGAAATAAGGACATTGAAAAAAGACTAAATCCATCATGGAGCATGATAAATCACGAGACTAAGGTTAAGATTTTGCAGCATATCCCTGATGGCCAATTAAAACAATGAAAAAATTGGTGAATGGGCCAGGCAGGGTGAATGCCATGTGGCAGGGTTAATGGGCCAGGCAGGGTGAATGCCATGTGGCAGGGTGAATGCGCCAGGCAGGGTGAATGCCATGTGGCAGGGTGAATGGGCCAGGCAGGGTGAATGCCATGTGGCAGGGTGAATGGGCCAGGCAGGGTGAATGCCATGTGGCAGGGTGAATGGGCCAGGCAGGGTGAATGCCATGTGGCAGGGTGAATGGGCCAGGCAGGGTGAATGCCATGTGGCAGGGTGAATGGGCCAGGCAGGGTGAATGGGCCCGGCAGGGTGAATGCCATGTGGCAGGGTTAATGGGCCAGGCAGGGTGAATGCTATGTGGCAGGGTGAATGGGCCAGGCAGGTCACCCGTGTACAAGTCCGTATTCGACATCCATCCGTATCTGAGGACGTCGGGAGACGACGTAGCAACCGGACACTCCGGACAACAGTGAGCGCTGTTACCTTGAAGTAGGATTTGGTTGTGAATAGGAATGGTGGATGGGTGTAAGCATCTGGTTCCAAAGGTTGTATGTTCAAATCCAGCGATACAAAGTTGTTTTTGACATTTTTGTTTTAAGGCTATCCCAAATCTTAACCCTTACCTTAACCATTCAGAGTTAATGCCTAACCTTAAGAATTCAGAGTTAATGCTTAAACTTAACCTTGGAACAAGGAAGAGAGGTAACCAAACCAAATTTCGAAATTTGACGTTTGAGAAATATGGATGACGGTCTAACTCTGACATGAGAATGTGAGAGCTTGTTGGAATAGGCATGTCAGGGCACACCAAGTGGCATTCCCACTCTACACAAAATTACACCCGAATGCATGAACTTACACAAAAGTGGCATATGTGTGTGTGTGTGTGTGGGCAAGTGCAGGATCTATGCACTGGGTCTATGTACATGCGATGTGAATGTGTGCTTGTGTAGCCTTAGGGTTTGTAGCTTGTGTGTGATGAGATGTGTGCTAAAAAGCATCTTCAGTTGGGTGTAGAAGATGAGTGTTTAAGATTGCTAAAGCTAATAATAGCAGGATATTATTGTACTTCCTTTAACAGTGGAAATGGTGATTCTCCCCTGGCTGGCTCGCCATCCGCCACATTTAGCTATAAGAAAAAACAAATGCTGTAGCATCACAAATATACTTGCGGATACACAGGAACACAGACACGCATTCGGAGATACACCGAAACCCAAAAAACACAGCGTTCTCAGATCTGGCTGCAGGGCAGCAAAGAAAGAGTGAGAGAAAGAAGGACAGAGGGGAGAGAGAGAGGGGATGGGTGGGCTGTTTCTCTTTCAGATGTATGTCCCTGTACTGTACCTGGAAATGAGCTCTCTCCTCCACTCAGGGTCACCTCTAGAGAAAAGATAGAGTGACACTTTCTCCTATACATCCTAACACCAAATGACTGGCTCTGACTGACACAACGCTATTCTCTCTTTGCGCTCTCTCTCTCCCCGTTGTCGTTCTTTCTCTCGCTCTTTCTTTGCTGCCCTGAAGCCAGATCTGAGAACTCCGTCATTCTGCTCCATTCTTTACGTTCTCTGTCTTCCTTTTCTTCCTTTCTGAAATGATGTCATTCTTCCCCTGGGGTTTCAGACATTTTGTTATTGTGTTCTGTGTCTGGAACATTGTAAAAGTGAATAAGAACATTCTGGAAACTCTAGTCAATGCCTCTGTCCAACTTGAATACCCAGTGTACACAACTAGTGGACGTGGAGAAAGATAGACTCACACACGGTACACAGCATAAACACAAATCAGAGAAGGAAGAGAATATGACAAATACACACATGGAACCACAAGTTTAAGACACAAAACACAAGGTACACACACGCACAAACACACATTTATACTTTCTTACTAACCAAGAGGAATACCTATGTAACAACAGCTCAGCCTTCAACTCCATAGTGCCCTCTAAGCTCATCACTAAGCTCAGGGCAATGGGTCTGAACCCCTCCCTGTGCAACTGGGTTCCTAATGGGCCAACCCCAAGTGGTGAAGGTACTGTAGGCAACAACACCTCCGCCACACTGATCCTCAACACGGGGGGCCCCACAGGGGTGAGTGCTCAGCCCCCTCCTGTACTCCCTGTTCATCCATGACTGCGTGGCCACGCACGCCTCCAACTCAATCATCAAATTTGCTGACGACAAAACAGTGGTAGGTCTGATTACCAACAATGACGAGACAGTCTATAGGAAGAAGGTGAGGGCCCTGGTGGAGTGGCCAGGAAAACAACCTCTCCCTCAACAAAACGAAGGAGCTGATCGTGGACTACAGGAGACAGGGGTGCAGTGGAGAGGTTCAAAAGCCTCAAGTTCCTTGGCGTGCACATCACTGAGGACCTGAAATGGTCCCTTCAGACAGTGCGGTGAAGGTGCAACCGCGCCTTTTTAACCTCAGGAGGTTGAAGTAACTCAGCTTGGCCCCTAAGACCCTCACAAACGTCTACAGATGCACCCTTGAGAGCATCCTGTCGGGGTGTATCACCACATGGTACAGCAATTGGGTGATCGGGGGCAAACTGCCAGCCAATCAGGACATCTACAGCACCCGGTGTCACAGGAAGGCCAAGAAGATCATCAAGGACCTCAGCCACCCGAGCCACATCCTGTTCACCCCGCTACCATCTAGAAGGGGGAGACTGTACAGGTGCATCAAAGCTGGGACAGAGAGACTGATAAACAGCTTCTATCTCCAGGCCATCAGACTGTTTAACAGTCACCACTAGCCGGCCTCCACCCAGTACCCTGCCCTGAACCTCAGACACTGTCACCTCAGACACCCAGTACCCTGCCCTGAACCTCAGACACTGTCACCTCAGACACCCAGTACCCTGCCCTGAACCTCAGACACTGTCACCTCAGACACCCAGTACCCTGCCCTGAACATCAGACACTGTCACCTCAGACACCCAGTACCCTGCCCTGAACCTCAGACACTGTCACCTCAGACACCCAGTACCCTGCCCTGAACCTCAGACACCCGGTACTCTACCCTGCACCTTAGAGACCGTTGTCCTTTTACATAGTCATTGTTCAATGATCACTTTAATAATGTTTACATACTGTTTTGCCCATTTTCTATGTATGTACTGTATTCTAGTCAAGGCTCATCCTATATAACTACTGCTGTACACACTTTTTCTATTCACATACTGTCCATACTGTCTATACAAACCATTCACCAAGCTAATTTCCTGCAATTCTATCCATTTTGCTATGGTGCATTTGAATACTGTATTCTCAATATAGCTCATTTTAATATATCTACTGTTGTATAGATACATATAGATTGTATTTGGATGATTGTTACAGTGATATTTGGGCTGTCAATTGGATTTGTTTCCCAACATTCCTTGATTTCTTGTTGTTCTTTAAATTTTTTGGTTTATAAATATATTATTTGTGTATCGTCGTATGAATTGCCGTCGTATGAATTGGACCAAGGCGCAGCGGGTATGTGAATGCTCATTTTTATTAAACACGAAACAAAACAAGAAAACGATGAACGGACAACAAACAGTCTTGTAGGCTCACACAGCAATACAAAGAACAATCTCCCACAATCCCCAAAACAAACAAACTCCTAATTATAGGACCTTCAATCAGAGGCAACGATAACCAGCTGCCTCCAATTGAAGGCCCCAATCCCAAATACTAAACATAGAAATAAACACCCTAGAAACAGACATAGAACTGTACAACATAGAACTAAACCAAAAACCCCGGAAACATAAATAAAACGCCCCTCTACATAAACACACACTCAACCATATAAAACCATATAAAACAAATACCCTCTGCCACGTCCTGACCAAACTATAATAACAAATAACCCCTTTACTGGTCAGGACGTGACAGTGTACCTGATTGACATTTTACTGCATTGTTAGGAGCTAGCAACATCAGTATTTCGCAGAATCCGCTATAACATCTGCTAAACTGTGTACGCAACCAATAAACTTTTATTTGATTTGATCAAGTTCCTCAACTCAGCTTCAACAAGGAACTGGGGATTTGAAGTAATGTTATTTGATACAGTTGAAGTCGGAATTTACATACACCTTAGACCAAATACATTTAAACTCAGTTTTTCACAATTCCTGACATTCAATCCTGGTAAAAATTCCCTGTCTTAGGTCAGTTAGGATCACCACTTTATTTTAAGAATGTGAAATGTCAGAATAATAGTAGAGAGAATGATTTATTTCAGCTTTTATTTCTTTCATTACATTCCCAGTGGGTCAGAAGTTTACATACACTCAATTAGTATTTGGTAGCATTGCCTTTAAATTGTTTAACTTGGGTCAAACATTTTGGGTAGCCTTCCACATGCTTCCCACAATAAGCTGGGTGAATTTTGGCCCATTCCTCCTGACAGAGCTGGTGTAACTGAGTCAGGTTTGTAGGCCTCCTTGCTCACACACGCTTTTTCAGTTCTGCCCACACATTTTCTATGTGATTGAGGTCAGGGCTTTGCCACTCCAATATCTTGACTTTGTTGTCCTTAAGCCATTTTGCTTGCGGTCATTGTCCATTTGGAAGACCCATTTGCGACCAAACTTTAACTTCCTGACTGATGTCTTGAGATGTTGCTTCAATATATCCACATAATTTTTCTGCCTCATGATGCCATCTATTTTGTGAAGTGCACCAACCCTCCTGCAGCAAAGCACCCCCACAACATGATGCTGCCACCCCCGTGCTTCACGGTTGGGATGGTGTTCTTCAGCTTGCAAGCTTCCCCCTTTTTCCTCGAAACATAACGATGGTCATTATGACCAAACAGTTCTATTTTTGTTTCATCAGACCAGAGGACATTTCTCCAAAAAGTACGATCTTTGTCCCTATGTGCGGTTGCGAACCGTAGTCTGGCTTTTTATGGCGGTTTTTGAGCAGTGGCTTCTTCCTTGCTGAGCGGCCTTTCAGGTTATGTCGATATAGGACTTGTTTTACTGTAGATATAGATACTTTTGTATCTGTTTCCTCCAGCATCTTCACAAGGTCCTTTGCTGTTGTTCTGGGATTGATTTGCACTTTTCGTACCAAAGTACGTTCATCTCTAGGATACAGAACACGTCTCCTTCCTGAGTGGTATGACGGCTGCGTGGTCCCATGGTGTTTATACTTGCGTACTATTGTTTGTACAGATGAATGTGGTACCTTCAGGTCCTGATTTATTTTGATTTTCCCATGATGTCAAGCAAAGAGGCACTGAGATGGAAGGTAGGCCTTGAAATACATCCACAGGTACACCTCAATTGACTCAAATTATGTCAATTAGCCCATCAAAAGCTTGCAAAGCCATGATATCATTTTCTGGAATTTTCCAATCGGTTTAAAGGCACAGTTAACTTAGTGTATGTAAACTTCTGACTCACTGCAATTGTGATTCAGTGAATTATAAGTGAAATAATCGTTGTTGTTGGAAAAATGACTTGTGTCATGCACAAAGTAGATGTCCTAACCGACTTGCCAAAACTATCGTTTGTTAACAAGAAATTTGTGGTTGAAAAACTAGTTTTAATGACTCCAACCTAAGTGTATGTAAACTTCCGACTTCAACGGTAGTCTCCAATTTGATTAGCTAATTTCATAACGGATCTATCCCCAAATTTTTTTTTAAAGGAAGTGGGGAATTGTATTATTCAACTCAGACACAGTTTTCCTACAATATGATTCTTCTAATTAAATTTTTCTTCTCCTTTCTTTCTTTCTTTCTTTCTTTCTTTCTTTCTTTCTTTCTTTCTTTCTTTCTTTCTTTCTTTCTTTCTTTCTTTCTTTCTTTCTTTCTTTCTTTCTTTCTTTCTTTCTGTGGAGCCATCATCTGAAGCCACCCAGGCGGAAAATTAAAACAATTTGAATATTTTCCAGGGCTGAGAGGCAGTGTGTATGCTGAACAATGGTTCACCCTCTTTTACGACTTCACGCAGAGAGATAGCGTGTGTGTAAGTGTGTTTGTGTGTCTGAATCTGTGCGTGTGTGTGAATGTTTCACGCACACAAACGGTGCCTGTCTCTCCAACAGATGCGCGCACACACACACACACACACACACACACACACACACACACACACACACACACACACACACACACACACACACACACACACACACACACACACACACACACACACACACAAACCTCTCTCAGCTTGCCTGTGTTAGTGAATCAGGTGAGGGAAAAGTCATGTTAATCACACATGTCGCTGTAGTAACATTAAAGCTGCATTCAGAGGGATGAGATGCTTGGCAGGGGACAAACAAGGGGACAAACAGGGCTACATTCTGATGTTCTGGTAATATTGAGGTAACAATTCAGAATCATTAGCAGGGATGATTGTCATTTAAAGTTTAGAGGGTGTATCTATGTGGATATGAACCGATAAGCCAGTGTCATCCAAGCTTCAACCTCTAGCCTAAATTACAATGAAAAGCAGAAATACAGTGAGTTTACAACACTCAGTGATTTACAGTATTCTATGTTTTTTCAACCATACACACAACCCGCAAAATGTACACTTAATATTTTCTGTCATCAGCCTTCTCTGAAAATATGCTTCTGAGTGAATGACAGGGTGAGACGTAAAGCTACACAAACCTCTTGTTACATGTCAGCCCAAGCTGAGGCAGAATGACAGGAACATGGTTAGCTGTCTATGGTACGGAGCTAATGAAGATTGGGTTCTCAGGTGTCAGTATGACTCACACACACACATTGTACTAGCACTGATTCCCGCTTTCCCCTGATGTTGCTGTCAGCGTCCCACTAGAGAACCTGACAGGGGAGGAGAGAGACGCAGCACGGCAGGAAAAACCTCGACTTCACAGAGCAGGGCAACTCTAGTGCACTACTGCCTGAGGAAGTGACACACACACATGCACACATGCCCGCCCGCACACACACACACACACTGGATTGGATTCATTGCAGGCCTCTTTATGAACACAGGTAGTTGGTTCCTTCTCCCTGTGGTAATTTAATCTCTAATTGAAGCAGGAAACATGGGCTTTGCTGTATAAATCTCCAAGTTAGAAGCTGGCTCTGGGGAGCAGTACAGACCACAGACCCTTCCTCCCACCATTGAATAAAACACCCCATTTAGAACCTACAGCCATACACCATCAATCACAACATCACCACACACACAGAGAAGGGATGGGGGTGAGGGAGAGAGAGAGAGATAGAGGGGGAGTGGGGAAAATGGGGATGGGCAAAAGATGAAGAACAAGAAGTAAGAGAGAGAGAGAGAGATAAACTGGAAGGAGAAAGGGAGAATGGGAAGTATAGAGCACCTTCATGTCCCTCAGCCTGTAAAAGCTCAACATGTGTTTTTTTACTGGAGCATGTGAAAGAACATGTTAAAGAGCAATTTTTTGTAATTGCTGCCCAATAAAGAACGTTTGTACAGTAATTACTGTTAACTTCGGCCTGATTCCTCTTAGTCACACACACTGAATTGGAGCGAGGTGTGTGGGTGTACGCATATGTGTCGGACAAGGTGAGGAGTCAGCACTCATGCTTAATTAATAAGGCATTTCCATACGTTATCTCTGAATCCCTCAGAGACTCAGAGCCCACTGCCTCCTGGGTAATTGTGAGGGTGTAGAAGGAGAGGTAGAATTTCCAGGCTTAGCCCTGTGTTGCCATTTAAATAAACGGGAATGGCGTGTCGAGTGAGGAAAGACAGGAGTGGCTGGGAACTATGAAACAGGAACTGTATTTTCCTCCTATGTATACATTTTCCAAGGTTACTGAATTTTCACGATTGAGAGGATGAATAATATGATTCCAGCTGCAATCATTTCTGCATTAGGGGAACATCCGGTCCCTGGAAATAGAGGGCTTGGAGAGTCTGTGACTGAATCCTAGTGACTCAAACTGTCAATTACCACCATCCTCCCTTCTCGAGCCTGTGTGTGTGTGTGTGTGTGTGTGTGTGTGTGTGTGTGTGTGTGTGTGTGTGTGTGTGTGTGTGTGTGTGTGTGTGTGTTTGTGTTTCAGAGTGCTAACATTCAGATTGAAGTGCAGCTAGAGGCTGTTGGGTTCTATGGAGAGAAGGAGAGATACTTTATGGTCCAGGTGGAAACTGCTCTCCATACCTCATACTGATACCTGAAAACCCACCTGATTCACACAGGGCCCCTGTGTGACAATCGTGACATGATGACATAATGACCGTGAGGCATTCAAAAGTTAATTTTCAAAATGCCTTTGCTGCAGCAGCGGTACATTGGTAATGTGATAAACTCTTTCAGAAGGTGAAGTCAAGCACTTAGTGCATAAGCAATCATCTATAGTGAAATGTATTTTTTTAAATATGCCCCTGACAGTTACATCCACTGAAACAACGTCTTGTTTTAACATTTACACTTCTGAATGGCTGCAACAGCATGATCTTCCTGCTGCAGTATTATGTCAAAGCTGCTAATAAATGACTAGCACCAATAACCATAACTGGATTAAGGGTTAACTTTCACAGAGGCCCTGGACCTGATGTTGAAGGATTTATGTAGCGACACGCCCACATCATGTCTTGGACCCACCTGACAAGAACAAGATAAATTAAAACTGCCTCGTTAATCAATCCCAGCTAATGATGTATGTGCTCAAACGTGTGTGTGTGTGTGTCTATGTGTACATATGTGTGTGTGTGTGTGTGTGTGCAGGCTGTCATGTGTGTGTGTGCAGGCTGTCATGTGTGTGTGCAGGATGTCATGTGTGTGTGTGTATTCCAGGCAGTTCTGCAGTGGTCCAGCTCTAATAGCTTGCTGGTTATTTACAGCCGGAGCAGGGAGCTGCTTTAGCCAGTTTTGTAGATCACCATGCATGTACAGACAGAGCACGCTCCCAGGACACCACCGTAACACAGCAGCCTGCTCTGGGCTTTACTGGCTGGACTGTGTCTGCTAGCTAACACAAGAACACCCAGGACTATGCACAGGTTTACAGTGGGCTGGAGCTCTAGCAGACTCACACTGCAGGCAAACATACACTTCCACGATGCTGAAAAAGATTGAAGTACTGTGTAATGTAAAGGAGGGTGAAAGAAAACAAAGTAAATGACTAATAATAATATGTTATTAAAATAGTGCTTTCAAGGAGCCAAAGTTGCATTATGAGTCGCAATTGAATCATGCATCGCAAATGGTTTGGTGAAATCCTTCAAGGCTCTTGCTTTTATCAAACACTACAAAACATGACTGCCTGGAGAGCAGCCCAGATGGTACCAAACTAACTTTCTGACACAACAAACTCTAATCATCTCTACAGAGCTGTCGGAGCTCTGTTGATCAGAACATCATTTATTTCACATCAACATTGAGAGATGAGATGTGTCTCAGCCTGCTGAGGCAATCAAATGATTACTAAACGACAGCAGGCAGACATATTTAATAAGTGTATGGTAAATATGAGGAACAACAGTGTGTGTGCGCGCGTGTGTGTGCATGTGATGGACAGACTGATTGGCACGCTATATGCGGTGCAGGTGGCTCTACTCTACATGTGGTGTGGTCTTTTAGAACATGTTGCCAGGGTAATGGACCGGATGATTGCTTAGCAACGGCCACTGACCTTACTGCAGGGGTACCCAGTGGGGGACTCAGAGGGGACCGGAGGGGAAGAGAGAGAGAGAGAGAGAGAGAGTGAGTGAGAGAGTGTAAATACAACCTAGATTTATTTGTATTTATTTTCCCTTTTGTACTATTTGCACATCGTTTCAACACTGTATATAGACATGACAATTGAAATGTCTTTATTCTTTTGTGAGTGTAATGTTTACTGTACATTTGTATTGTTTATTTCACTTTCTTAGGCGATGTTAACATATGTTTCCCATGCCAATAAAGCCCTTAAATTGAATTGAAATTGAAATTGAATTGAGAGAGATACAGTACAGAGAGAGAGAGAGAGAGAGAGAGAGAAAGAGAACAGAGGGAGGGAGAGATACAGAGAGAGAAAGAGAGCATCAGAGGGAGATACATTGGGAGAGAGAGAGAGAAGCTGTTCATCTGGTCTGGATGACTGCCAGAGATGCTTTTGTTTCTTTCTCTTCTTCGCTATAGGCAATTCCACAGTAACGGAATTGTGCTGCCACTCAGATCTTTCCATTAAAATGTATGCTAAACAAAAAACATTGATTTCAAAGTTTAACAAACCATACGCACAATTACTGCTTTTAACAATTGCCACTAAACAATTTACAAAAACACAATTACTGGAAGAACTGTGGAGATGCAAAGTTTGGTAACAGAATTTCGGTAAAATCTCCCTCAGTTATTTATCTGTCCACTCTTTCCAAAAAGTTGAATATATGCTCTAAATGAAGATTCAACGATGTCTGCAGAAAGAATGGGGTATCAGCTATGACATGACATCTCTTTTGGTTATTGAACTACAGTAAGTGAAGTGGATTTACACCCGCTAACGGAATTTGCAGTAACGGAATATCATCATCGGTCCCTGATCTGTACTACACAGAAATGCATAATTATGGATATGAATTTCATTCTCTTCATGGTGATGTATCCTAAATAGGTACACAAAAAGGTATACACAATATCCTCCTTTGCACATTTGGGTATTATTCTACACACTGGCTATTATTTGAATGAGCGCTGTCTCCAAACAAGACCACATTAGAAAAAATCTTGGGTTGTTGGTAACGGAATTTCAAGGCACAAGGCAATGTTTCTTAAACTTACAGAAGGCAGAAACATTTATCCAAAAAGTAAATATACACTTTGATATTTGTTGGCAGGGGTCTTTACATCAACATTACTGTGTTTTGATGTATTTATAATATATTATTAGACGTTTTCTAAGACCTTTTTTCCATCTGTTTGACCAGAAATCAAACCCTTTGCTTATTCCAATTTTTTGGGATGGAAAATAGTTGAAAAATGTATATATGCCAAACTTTCTCACAAATATACACTCATGGCTTTCATATGACACCATATTGTATTTGACATACTCCTATAAACTTCACATGTTGGTGCTCATGGGTCATTTTACATGGAAATGACCATATCTTTCCATTCCATTTATTTATCCTTTATCACAAATGTACTCCTTCTCTCTCTCACCCTCTCTCTCTCTCCAATAGGCCACAGCAAGGCTTTGTACTGTTTGCGCCTGTCTGTCTGTCTGTCTCTAGGTAGTGAACCTTGTGAAGCCTGGTGAAGATTTAAAGCCCAGCCCAAGGTGTAGAGCTCCATGAGATCAGCATAAGATCAGCTCAAACACGCTCCTCACTTTCTCTCTAGGATTACTGTATAAGGACGGGTCAAAAGGAAAAACACTCCTCTCACTTGCTCTACTCAAAAATGTATTTCTCCCTGAGTTAAAAGGGGAGAATAGCCCCTTCTCGTTCCCCCGAGGGTGCATGTGAGTGTGAGTGTGTGTGTGTGTGTGTGTTTCAAGTTTTAATATCACGTGCACAAGTACAGTGAAATGCCTTTCTTGCAACCTCTAAACCCAACAATGCAATAATCAATATCAATGTAGCACAAAAAATAACATAAGGTAGAACAAAAACACACAAGAAATAAAAATAAGAAATAAGAAGAACAGGATAAAGTAAGTAATCATACTATCTATATGCAGGGTTAGTTCCAGTACCATATTTACAACGTGCAGGGATACTGGATCGATAGAGGGAGATATGTAGAGGGGTGAGGTGACTAGGCATCAGGATATATGATAAACATAGTAGCAGCAGCGTACAGTGAGGGAAAAAAAGTATTTGATCCCCTGCTGATTTTGTACGTTTGCCCACTGACAAAGAAATGATCAGTCTATAATTTTAATGGTAGGTTTATTTGAACAGTGAGAGACAGAATAACCACAAAAAAATCCAGAAAAACGCATGTCAAAAATGTTATAAATTGATTTGCATTTTAATGAGGGAAATAAGTATTTGACCCCCTCTCAATTAGAAAAATTTCTGGCTCCCAGGTGTCTTTTATACAGGTAACGAGCTGAGATTAGGAGCACACTCTTAAAGGGAGTGCTCCTAATCTCAGTTTGTTACCTGTATAAAAGACACCTGTCCACAGAAGCAATCAATCATTCAGATTCCAAACTCTCCACCATGGCCAAGACCAAAGAGCTCTCCAAGGATGTCAGGGACAAGATTGTAGACCTACACAAGGCTGGAATGGGCTACAAGAACATCGCCAAGCAGCTTTGTGAGAAGGTGACAACAGTTGGTGCAATTGTTCGCAAATGGAAGAAACACAAAAGAACTGTCCATCTCCCTCGGCCTGGGGCTCCATGCAAGATCTCACCTCGTGGAGTTGCAATGATCATGAGAACGGTGAGGAATCAGCCCAGAACTACACGGGAGGATCTTGTCAATGATCTCAAGGCAGCTGGGACCATAGTAACCAAGAAAACAATTGGTAACACACTACGCCGTGAAGGACTGAAATCCTGCAGCGCCCGCAAGGTCCCCCTGCTCAAGAAAGCACATATACATGCCCGTCTGAAGTTTGCCAATGAACATCTGAATGATTCAGAGGACAACTGAGTGAAAGTGTTGTGGTCAGATGAGACCAAAATGGAGCTCTTTGGCATCAACTCAACTCGTAGTGTTTGGAGAAGGAGGAATGTGTCACGTTCGTCTAAAGGAGTAGACCAAGGCGCAGCGTACTTAGAGTTCCACATGTTTAATAACATTGAAACTCACCAAAACAATACAGACGAAAGCGAAGCCTGACATTCTGGGCTGCTCACAGGCAGCTACACAAACACAAGATCCCACAAAGCACAGCTGGGAAAAGGCTGCCTAAGTATGATTCCTAATCAGAGACAACGATAGACAGCTGCCTCTGATTAGGAACCATACTCGGCCCAAAACAAAGAAATACAAAAACATAGAAAAAGGAACATAGAACGCCCACCCTAGTCACACCCTGGCCTAACCAAAATAGAGAACAAAACCCTCTCTATGGCCAGGGCGTGACAGAATGCTGCCTATGACCCCAAGAATACCATCCCCACCGTCAAACATGGAGGTGGAAACATTATGCTTTGGGGGTGTTTTTCTGCTAAGCAGACAGGACAACTTCACCGCATCAAAGGGACGATAGACGGGGCCATGTACCGTCAAATCTTGGGTGAGAACCTCCTTCCCTCAGCCAGGGCATTGAAAATGGGTCGTGGATGGGTTTTCCAGCATGACAATGACCCAAAACACACGGCCAAGGCAACAAAGCAGTGGCTCAAGAAGAAGCACATTAAGGTCCTGCAATGGCCTAGCCAGTCTCCAGACCTTAATCCCATAGAACATCTGTGGAGGGAGCTGAAGGGAGCTGAGTTGCCAAACGTCAGCCTCGAAACCTTAATGACTTGGAGAAGATCTGCAAAGAGGAGTGGGACAAAATCCCTCCTGAGATGTGTGCAAACCTGGTGGCCAACTACAAGAAACGTCTGACCTCTGTGATTGCCAACAAGGGTTTTGCCACCAAGTACTAAGTCATGTTTTGCAGAGGGGTCAAATACTTATTTCCCTCATTAAAATGCAAATCATTTTATAACATTTTTTTAACAGCGTTTTCCTGGATTTTTTGGTTGTTATTCTGTCTCTCACTGTTCAAATAAACCTACCATTAAAATTATAGACTGATAATTTCTTTGTCAGTGGGCAAACGTACAAAATCAGCAGGGGATCAAATATTTTTTTCCCTCACTGTATATGATGACTGTATGTGAGTGGGTGTGTGTGGAGTCAGTAGAAATGTATGTGCATATTATGTATGTGTGAGCAAATGAAGAAGTGAGTGTTTGTGTGTGTGTTGAAGTGTCAGTGTGTGTGTGTGTGTGTAGCACCCTGTGAGTGTGTATAGAGAAATAAAATACAAAGGTCAACTCAGATAGTCCATGTAGCCATTGTGTTAGCTATTAACAGTCTTATGGCTTGGGGATAGAACCTGTTCAGGAGCCTGTTGGTGTCAGACTTGATGTACTGGTACCGCTTGCTGTGCGAAAGCAGAGAGAACAGTCTATGGCTTGGGTGGCAGAAGTCTTTAATGATTTTCTGGGCCTTCCATTCACACTCCATGATATACTGTTGAAGTTACATACGCTTAGGTTGGAGTCATTAAAACTCGTTCTTCAACCACTCCACAAATTTCCTGTTAACAAACTATAGTTTTGGCAAGTCGGTTAGGACATCTACTTTTTACATGACACAGATACTTTCCCAACAATTGTTTACAGACAGATTATTTCACTTTTAATTCACTGTATCACAATTCCAGTGGGTCAGAAGTTTATATACACTAAGTTGACTGTGCCTTTAAACAGCTGTGAAAATTCCAGAAAATTATGTCATGGCTTTACAAGCTTCTGATAGGCTGATTGACATCATTTGAGTCAATTGGAGGTGTACCTGTGGATGTATTTCAAGGCCTACCTTCAAACTCAGTGCCTCTTTGCTTGACATCATGGGAAAATCAAAAGAAATCAGCCAAGACCTGAGAAAAAAAATTGTAGACCTCCACAAGTCTGGTTCATTCTTGGGAGCAATTTCCAAATGCCTGAAGGTACCACATTCATCTGTACAAACAATAGTACGCAAGTATAAACACCATGGGACCACACAGCCGTCATACCGATCAGGAAGGAGACGCGTTCTGTCTCCTAGAGATGAACGTACTTTGGTGCAAAAAGTGCAAATCAATTCTAGAACAACAGCAAAGGACCTTGTGAAGATGCTGGAGGAAACAGGTACAAAAGTATCTATTTCCACAGTAAAATGAGTCTTATAATGACATAACCTGAAAGGCCGCTCAGCAAGGAAGAAGCCACTGCTACAAAACCGCCATAAAAAAGCCAGACTACGGTTTGCAACTGCACATGGGGACAAAGATCGTACTTTATGGAGAACTGTCCTCTGGTCTGATGAAACAAATATAGAATTGTTTGGCCATAATGACCATCATTATGTTTGGAGGAAAAAGGGGGAAGCTTGCAAGCCGAAGAACACCATCCCAACCGTGAAGCACAGGGGTGGCAGCATCATGTTGTGGGGGTGCTTTGCTGCAGGAGGGACTGGTGCACTTCACAAAATAGATGGCATCATGAGGCAGAAAAATTATGTGGATATATTGAAGCAACATCTCAAGACATCAGTCAGGAAGTTTCAGGAAGTTGAAGCTTGGTTGCAAATGGGACTTCCAAATGGACAGTGACCCCAAGCATACTTCCAAAGTAAGGACAACAAAGTCAAGCTATTGGAGTGGCCATCACAAAGCCCTGACCTTAATCCTATAGAACATTTGTGGGCAGAACTGAAAAAGCGTGTGCGAGCAAGGAGGCCTACAAACCTGACTCAGTTACACCAGCTCTGTCAGCAGGAATGGGCCAAAATTCACCCAACTTATTGTGGGAAGCTTGTGGAAGGCTACCCAAAACGTTTGACCCAAGTTAAACAATTTAAAGGTAATGCTACCGTATACTAATTGAGTGTATGTAAACTTCTGACACACTGGGAATGTGATGAAAGAAATAAAAGCTGAAATAAATCATTCTCTCTACTATTGTTCTGATATTTCACATTCTTAAAATAAAGTGGTGATCCTAACTGACCTAAAACAGGGCATTTTTACCAGGATTAAATGTAAAACTGAGTTTAAATGTATTTTGCTGAGGTGTATGTTAACTTCCGACTACAACTGTAGATGTCCTGGATGGCAGGGACCTCGGCCCCAGTGATGTACTGGGCTGTCCACACCACCCTCTGTAAGGCTTTGCGGTCGAGGGCGGTCCTATTGCCATACTAAGCAGTGACGCAGCCAGTCAAGATGCTCTCACTGGTACAGCTGTAGAACTTTATGAGGATTTGAGGGCCCATACCAAACCTTTTCAACATCCTGTGCACGTGTGTGTGGACCATTTTAAGCTCTCGACCCGCTCAACTGCAACCCCAGCTCCTTGCTCTTACTGACATTGAGGGAGAGGTTGTTGTTCCGGCACCACACTGCCAGGTCACTGACCTCCTCCCTGTAGGCTGTCTCATCGTCACCAGTGATCAGGCCTACCACCATCGTAGCAAACTTGATGACGGTGTTGGAGTCGTGCGTGGCAACATAGCCATGGCTCAACAGGGCGTACAAGTGGGGACTAAGCACACACCCCTGTGGGGCCCCCGTGTTGAGGGTCAGCGTGGAGGAGGTGATGTTGCTTACCCTCACCACCTGGGGCCGGATCTAGTTAAAGAGGGAGGTGTTCAGTTCCTGGGTCCCCAGCTTGGTGTTGAGCTTGGAGGAGACTATGGTGTTGAATGCTGAGCTGTAGTCAATGAACAGCATTCTCACATAGGTATTCCTCTTATCTAGGTGGGTGAGGGCAGTGTGGAGTGCAATAGAGATTGCGTCGTCTATAGATCTGTTGGGGCAGTATGAAAATTGGAGTGGGTCTAGGGTGTCTGGGATGATGGACTCATGAACGGCGCAGCGGTCTAAGGCATCTCAGTGCTTGAGGCATCACTACAGACACCCTGGTTCGATTCCAGGCTGTATCACAACTGGCCATGATTGGGAGTCCCATAGGGAGGCGCACAATTGGCCCAGCGTCGTCAGGGTTTGGCTGGTGTAGGCCGTCATTGGAAATAAGAATTTGTTCTTAACTGACTTGCCTAGTTAAATAAAGGTTAAATTAGAGTTCTTGAGAACGTGTGTGTGTGTGTGTGTGTGTGTGTGTGTGTGTGTGTGTGTGTGTGTGTGTGTGTGTGTGTGTGTGTGTGTGTGTGTGTGTGTGTGTGTGTGTGTGTGTGTGTGTGTGTGTGTGATGTGACTCTTGTGCTGATTTGAGGGGAGGGTCTGCATTAATTACCGTGATGAGAGAGACCCCATTGAATTGAGACAGCGAGAGATTCAGTGGTTGCATATACAGTAGATTTCAACGAACCTCTGTGGTCAGATCAGTCATTTACAGCTCCTTGTGTGGTGTTGTCAGACAGATCTGTATAGCAGAGTGAAATGGGACCAATGTCTTCAGAGCCATAAAGATGAACATACTCTACAGCCATGTAAGACTGCCGTGGTCAGAGTGCTATATGGTGGACACAAGGGGTGCGTTGTTGCCAGTATATCAGTGCATTACAATGAGACAAAGAGTCTTAATGTAGGCCTTTAAATCGCCCCAAAGGGAGACAGGTAGATACATCACACCCTGGGTCTATTTCACTGCTGAAGACTGGGACCTCTTTAACGTGCCGTGTTCTCCCCTGCTCACTATTACTCATCTCCTACCACCTCTCACAGTCTCACGTCAGAATAACACGCTCAACCATGTTTCTCAAAAGTCCAATTTTGAAGTTGTTCCAAACGTCAAATTTTTACGTGTTTAAGGTTAAGTTTAGGCATTAACTCTGAATGGTTAAGGTTAGGTTTAGGTTTGGGATAGGTTTTAAACAAAAATAACAAAAAACAACTTTCCATCGCTGGATCTGAAGTTGCAACATCTGGAATCAGAGGCAGATGTTTACACCCATCCGTCATCTCCAGCACCCGAGGTCAAGCGAAACCTACTTCTCACTCTTGCCCCTAGTAGCCGGTTTCCAGTGTTGCAACCGAGGACAGACGATTTTTACTCACTTCAGCACTTGGCGGTCCTGTTCTGTGAGCTTGTGTGGCCTACCACTTCACGGCTGAGCCGTTGTTGCTCCTAGACGTTTCCACTTCACAATAACAGCACTTACAATTGACCGGGTCAGCTCTAGCAGGGCAGAAATTTGACGAACTGACTTGTTGGAAAGGTGACATCCTATGGCGGTGCAACGTTGAAAGTCACTGAGCTCTTCAGTAAGGATATTCTACTGCCAATGTTTGTCTATGGAGATTGCATGGCTGTGTGCTCGATTTTATACACCTCTCAGCCAACGGTGTGGCTGGAACATCCAAATCCACTAATTTGAAGGGGTGTCCACATACTTTTGTATATATAGTGTACCTGCCTACACAGCTTCACACACCACACCACACGCCTCAAGGCTATCCACTTCATATTTCTCCAGTAAATGAAAAAGCAGTGAGACTTCCACTGGTGTCTAACAGCGTGACAACAAGCATGGGGGCACAATCAAACACAATATGCTATCATAGCCAGCAATACTAAATACAACATGCACTTCATATTCATGGCCACTAATGCATTTTATGAATCCCTCTACATATGGGCTGTACTGTCCACTGTATGTCTTCTCTATAGCACTGCAGTATCAAACAGCTCGTATGAAAGCCTCCTCCAGGCGTCCTGCTGTGAGTGACTGTGTCTCCCTGTCTATTGTCTCCAGTTGTAGGGGAAAAGCAGAGCCTTAAGGCATTGCCTGAGCCACATTGATGCATTCGCACAGTTTTTACACAAATATACACACACACACGTGCACACACACGCACCCACAAATGATTAAACACTGTTTATTAGAATGAGAGAAGCAGGAGAGAACCAGAGACATTGATTCCCAGAAGATGAATGTTCATCATAATCACCAGCACACACACACACGTGCACGCGCACACGCACACACGCACACACGCACGCACATACACACACACACACAAATGATTAAACACTGTTTATTAGAATGGGAGAGCGGGAGAGAACCAGAGATATTGACTCCCAGAGGATTAATGTTCATCATAATCACCAGCACACACACACACACACGCATGCACGCGCACATAGACGCACGCACGCACGCGCACACACCACACAAACACTCTCTGCCTCGCTCTCTCTGTCTCTGACACATTATGGAAATAAGCTGTTAAAAACTCTTCTTCAGACCAATACAAACATCAAAACTGAAATTCACAATCAAACACACTTACACAGACAGCTTCAACTCCGCAAGGCAATATTTCAGCCCAAGGAGAAACGCATTCACTATGCCCCTGATGCAGTCAGCATGTTTCCCAGCCAGCCAGGCCTCTTCATACATATGAATGACCAGACTTTGCTTGAATCAGATACAAAACTGACTGTCTGATTCTCCCCTCCTTTTTCACAACTGGAGTCCTGGGAGGAATTATTCCGACGCATTTTTCAGCTGTTATTTTTAGGAGAGCTGACATCTGACTCGCGCTCCTGTCTTCACACGGAGAGACACTACTAATGGAGGAGGAACACAAGAGTCAGGGATACATCAGTGATGGTCTACCACCACTATACCAGACTATAGAGTGGAGGGAGGGAGGGAGATGGTGGAGAGAGACAGATATGAATTAGATGAGGAGGAGGAAGGAAACAGAAGCTGGAAGTAGTAAAGAGAGTGAGAAAAAGAGATGGTAAAATAAAGGGATGGACAAAATGAAATGTCATAGCTTCTGTGTGTGTGTAGATGTGTTTAACTATACTTGTGGGGACCAGAAGTCCCAAAAACAATAGTAAACAAATGAACATTTGACCAACTGGGGACATTTTGTTGGTTCCCACATGGTCAAATGCTATTTCTAAGGAGTTTAAGGTTAAGGTTAGAATTAGTGTTAGGGTTAGAATTAGGGTTAGGAGCTAGGGTTAGGAGCTAGGGTTAGGTTTTCAGGTAAAGGTTAGGGTAAGGGTACGAGTTAGGGTTAGGGTTTAGGGAAAACAGGATTTTTAAAGGGACTGAATTGTGTGTCCCCACAAGGTTAGTTGTACAAGACTGTGTGTGTGTGTGTGTGTGTGTGTGTGTGTGTGTGTGTGTGTGTGTGTGTGTGCGTGCGTGCATGTACGTGTGTCTCTTCCACTTCAGCAGGTCATAACCTAGCTTCTCTTTTATACGGCTGTTATTTCACACAAAAACCCCATTCTCTTATAACAGTAACTATAGCAACACAAGAGAGGTAGATTGAGTGAAAGTGGAGGGGAGTGTGTGTAAGAGAGGGAAGGAGAACAACTGAGACAGAGGGAGAGAGAGAGAAAGAGACAGAGAGAGGGGAATAGGGGGAGAGAAAAAGAGAGAGAGAGAGGGAGAGCGAGAGAGAAAAAGAAAGAGAGAGGGAGCAAGAGAGAGAGAGGTATAGGGGGAGAGAAAAAGAGAGAGCTAGGGAGAGAGCTAGGGAGAGAGAGAACAA
Organism: Salmo salar; assembly: GCF_965601325.2. Taxonomy (NCBI): domain Eukaryota; kingdom Metazoa; phylum Chordata; class Actinopteri; order Salmoniformes; family Salmonidae; genus Salmo; species Salmo salar. The sequence goes on along the minus strand of NC_138310.1, from coordinate 58,276,287 downwards.
AGAAAGAGAGAGCGAGCAAGAGAGAGAGAGAGATTTGTGGTGGGAGAGGAGAGAGAGAGAGAGAGAGAGAGAGAGAGAGAGAGAGAGAGATTTGTGGTGGGAGAGGAGAGAGAGAACAAATCAATCCTGCAGCCAAAATACTCTTCTGGAGACAAGGTCAACAACGCCTGATGATGTAGCAAGGAGTAGAGGGAGAGACTGGGAGAGAGACACAAACACACACACACACAATGTCAGTGGGCGCAAACTATCAGTGTTATTGTCTTCATCATCATCCTCATCATCATCATCATCATCAATGTATGAACATCCACCGCTATTTGTTTAAATGGTAGCCTTCCTCTTTCCTCCCTCCCTCTCCATCTCCCCTGCTGGTTGTCCCTTTAAGTCCAGAGTTACAGCACCTCATAAAGAGGTCATGTCCCACTCAATATCCCATCTAACACACACACTGTCCCACTAAAAACATAAGATGTAGTTTTATGGTCCATGTTATGCTTTTTTCTTTGAGGGTGACATTCAATTTATCAGTACTTTTCTATATGTGTACATCAGCCCTGCAGGACACACGCATCGATCAGAGGGAAGAGATGGGCAGCTAAAAGTACCACCGTAAACATCACCACTATCTCTCCATCTTTCTCTTTAGCTGATCCCTCTCTCTCTCCATCCCTCTACTCCTCAAACACTCCATCGCTTCACCCTCTCACTCGCTCCCCACCCTCTTCCTAGCCAGAGAGTGGGGAAACACAACAAGCTTCTAGTATACACTGCTTCTCCAACCAGATCTGTATAGTGTCTGGTAACACAGTGTATTTCTGGATGGAACAAGCCTTTGGCCACAGAAAGGTTAAATGAATTAACAGAAATAAAATGAGCTGCTTTAAGCGGGTAACCTTCCTCTGAGAGACTGACATTTTCATTAAGACGGGAGACAAATATTCTTTAGAAAAGATAGAGGGTTATCCTGCCTTTAAAGAACAGGTGATAGTGGTTTAGGGATGGAGGGAGGGAGACACTGATGGGAGGACAGAAATGAATCAATGACAGGACTGGATTGATTGATGGGTGTGTAGGGCATAAAGAGATTAAAGTTGACCCAAGGCCAGCAGTAAAACACAGAAACGTAAGCAACGCATACACACATACACTCAGACACAAACACACACACTAGGGCTGTGACGGTCATGGAATTTTGAATGGCACGATCTACGTAATAACAACTTGAATAGCAAATAAGAAGGAACGAACAGTCATCTTCATTCAAGTCAATGATGGCATAATGGGTAGACATGCACGGAGCTACACTGGGGCTAGGGGACCCTGTCTCCAAGGGGGCCAAAGAAGAAGAGGGAGATAAGAAAGATGAGTCAGAGAGAGAAACTCGTGAGCCACAACGTGAGGGAGCACCAGAGCAGTTCGTTGCTGCTAGCCAATGTTAGCTGCACTGTTAGCACAGCCATCGTTAGCTGCACTGTTAGCACAGCCATCGTTAGCTGCACTGTTAGCACAGCCATCGTTAGCTGCACTGTTAGCACAGCCATCGTTAGCTGCACTGTTACCACAGCCATCGTTAGCTGCACTGTTAGCACAGCCATCATTAGCTGCACTGTTAGCACAGCCACCATTAGCTGCACTGTTAGCACAGCCACCAATAGCTGCACTGTTAGCACAGCCATCATTATCTTCACTGTTAGCACAGCCATCATTAGCTGCACTGTTAGCACAGTCATCGGTAGCTGCACTGTTAGCACAGCCATCGTTAGCTGCACTGTTAGCACAGCCACCAATAGCTGCACTGTTAGCACAGCCACCATTAGCTGCACTGTTAGCACAGCCATCATTGGCTGCACTGTTAGCACAGCCACCATTAGCTGCACTGTTAGCACAGCCACCATTAGCTGCACTGTTAGCACAGCCATCATTGGCTGCACTGTTAGCACAGCCACCATTAGCTGCACTGTTAGCACAGCCACCAATAGCTGCACTGTTAGCACAGCCACCATTAGCTGCACTGTTAGCACAGCCACCAATAGCTGCACTGTTAGCACAGCCATCGTTAGCTGCACTGTTAGCACAGCCACCGCTCTGATTGATTTAAGCCAGTCACCTGTTGAAGAACCAAGGCGCCCTCTTCTTCAGCGTTATCCAGCCACAAAAGTTGGACAGCAGGATCGCTACTTCAATCTTAAATGGTATGAAGATTACAAATGGCTGGAATATTCTATTTTAAAGGACCGTGCTTTCTGCTTTGCATGCCGCCACTTTCAACATCCAGGAAACCATGGTGGAGAGAAGGCAGCATTTACCCACAATGACTACCAGAACTGGAAGAAGGCGACAAGTTCGTTCAAGACACACAATGCTAGTGTGGAGCATAAATATGCAATGACAGCGTGGAATGAGTGGACTATTCAGAAAGAGTCTGGCTCAACAATATGCAATGCTCTAAGTGATGGACATTCGAAAATAGTCTGAGAACAGAGCAGTTGTGGAGTCATTGCGTTACACTGCATACCAGGGACTTTCACAGAGAGGAAACATAGAAAACGACATGGCTGTCAACCAGGGAAACTAACTTGAACTTTTACAGGTCATAGGCAAACTCGATAAAACAGTTGCACAGAAAATCTCAGATAATCCTCGAGATGCTAAGTACACGCATTATAATATTACAGAATGAAATACTGGGCAAACCCTCGACTCAGCAGTCGTCCTATAAGTATTTTTGAAATATAGAAATATAGCGAATAGAAATATAATGGCTAAGATTGTGATGATAGCCAGCTGGTTTTACACCATGTGTGCACAGTGGACAGGCGTAGGGTAAATGCACTTCTCGTCGTGGCTGCACTGTGGATATTATTAATTCCATTTCAGACGTTGTGATAGACATTTCATCCGTAACATTATAACCAATGCACAGCAGGACGCATGTATATCGTCGGCCTACAAGTTATTTTTGTTTGTAATAGAAATATAATCACTAAGATTGTGATGATAGCCGGTTCGTTTTTACAAGTGTGTGCACAGTCAACAGGCATAGGCTAAATGCATTGCACTTCTCATTGTGGCTGCACTTTGGATATTATTAATTTCATTTCTGATGTTGTGATAGCCATTTCATCCGAAACATTATTACCAATGCACAGTTGTCTGATTATGCATATGGAATAAATGCACTTCTTGTTGTTGTCGCATTTTGGATGTATTGTGTTGTTATTGCTGAAAGACTTCAGTGCATGGGCGCTGTCCGGTGCTGAAGTCTTTCACCTTTGCACGTGAAAGACGTTTTTGTCATTGCTTTGTGGTCACTTGTATTAGGCTTATAGCTATTTTGTTGAATATTCTTTGACCAAATTCAATTAAAAACTACATTTATACTGAATATGCTGTGTGCCATATCTGCTTTTATTGAAAAAACGATAACTTCCTTATAACTCTGAAGTCACGAAATTGACTATTTTCTTAGCTTCCCCACGTACTGGTCAAGCCCCCTCTTAGCCCCGGGAGAGAAAGAATCCTGGCGCCGTGCCTGTGGGTAGACTGGCGTCCATTGCAAATGTGCCCATAGGAGCAAAGCAGGAAGTAAAAGCAGAAAGTGTACCCATAAATATGTGCTGTGATTTGTTGATTCAACTCAACTGACATTACAAAAATGACATGCAATTACATGAGCCACATCAGTTAACATCATTTGTATGTAATGAACAGAGTCAATCAGAACAGAGAGCAAAGCAGAGAATAGAGGGATACAACTAAATGGAGAGGAGAGGAGAAGGAGTAAAAGAGGAGAGAAGACTACAAATGTTACATTCAGATTGATTGGATGTGCAGGAGCCCCAAGTGCACCATATCTGATTTGAACGACCACCTTAAGCAAGTCTCTCCCAATAACGGGGTGATCGACTGGTGCGGTAAAGGGAGCCATTGTGGGTCTAAATCATTCTGGGAAATGGGCTTGGAATACAGCAAGCAGTTTAGCAGTTACACCGGTGGGCCCCGAAAGCTTACCTTGAAGAGTTGCAGTATTGGAAAGCCATGACATAAATAACATTCCTCTCTGTTTGAGTCAGGTTGTTGAGTAGACTAAATTAGCTTAATTAGTTAGGTAAGTAAGTGAAAAGTAAACTCTGCTGCTTCTCCTTCATTTTTGAAGAAATTAATTTGTTAAAGACTATTCAATTATTGTCTTTCTCTCTCTTTGAGTCAACTAGCTACTCACCACACTTTATGCACTGCAGTGCTAGCTAGTTGCAGGTGATGCATTCAGTACTAGATGAATTCTCTGATCCTTTGATTAGATGGACAACATGTCAGTCCATACTGCAAGAGCTCTGAAAGGTTGTAGGACCCTCTACGGAAGGCGTCATAATTACTGTGTAAGCCTCCTAGGTTTTGTATTGAAGTCAACATACCCAGAGGAGGACGTCGGCTGGCTACACCATGGTGCTACTCTGGAAGGTGCTATTGAGGCTACTGTAGACCTTCATTGCAAAACAGTTATATTGTGACATGAATATATTTAGTATAGTTTTATCTAAAAAGGATAATTTTTAATGTTTCACTATGAAAAATAAAAGAATTGACTGTGTAGGATGGTCTTCCCCTTCCTCCTCTGAGAAGTCTCCACTGGCCTGGATGTGATTAGGCCGTTTCGACTTTCCCAGAACACCGTGTTTTTGCCACTTTCACAGTGGTGTGTGTGTGTGTGTAACATAGAGAGAAGGAGATTTACTCCCCTGGAGAAGGAGATAATACAGCAGGCGTGCATACATATATTCAGTACACATTAATCTCCACTCCATCCATAAAACAACCACATTTTACCGTGCCACCTGCAGTCCTCTCTCTCTCTCTCTCTCTCTCTTCCCTCCATCCCTCTTCTCTCCTCTCCCTCTAGTTTTCCACATTCACATGTTCAATGGGCCGCAGCATCTCCCACTGTAAAGCCCATCTCTCTCACAGTGAGAGTCCGTTCTCTGTGCTGAACACCTTGCAGGTGGAGGAGCCACTCACAGAGAGCCACACACACAGGTAAACAAGTTTGAGTGACATTTCTCCTCTGTCGTCATTATCCATTGTGTTCCTCTCCCCTGTTCTTGATTGGTCCTCAGTGAGCCAGGGACAGTGAGAGTATTATTGTGGGGGCAATAGTATGGCATTGATTGAAGTTCAACGTTCAATTCAATTCTCCCTACCATCATATCCAAGCCAGTATGATTCCAATGTCCATGACAATTCATAATTTAACTTGATTGGAGGTACACAACACATTCCCTGCCTCTCATCCGGCAGGTACTGAGAACCATATACAGGATTTCTGACAAAGTCGTTAGCAACTGAGTTTGAGTATATTTTCCTATGGAAAGTCATCTAGGTAAATGGTTGGCCTAGACACTTGCATGTCATCAGAACACAAACAATGAGCACAAATAATCCTTGGCTGCTATTGTCAGTTAGCTAGCCAACTACTGTCAACCAGTAACATTAGATGGCTACATCACATGGAACAAAGGATGTAACGTCAGCGGTATGGACAGCTCTTGCACAGGCACAACTCAATGTTGTCAATATATCCCACATTCTTCCACAAAGCACAGCAAGCTAGCTAGCTAAGTAAAGTTCAGAGTCAACACCAAACTATGGGAACTTTGGGAAACTGCCACGCTGCTAATTTATTATACACACAATGGACATTGCTCATCTAAAGTTAGCTACTCTATACAAATTGGTTTGCTAAGCAATGTAATGTTACCTAGCTAGCTACACTGTACACTATATGTTTGTTAGCTACCTAGCTCGGGAGGAATAATTATATTATAATAATGTTGCATAATCACCTTCCAGTGTAAAAACCATTGAAATTAAAAACTAGGTTAAGAGAGAAGTGTGCATTGGCCTGAAGCTGATCAAGAAAGGAAATTCACATGAGCACCACAATGCCTACTCCACCCATGCTCTACCAAGGTTTTCTAGCACACACCTTGACCTACTATAGTAGCTATTGTGAGCGGACCAAGTCATTTGGTGTCACTCTAAAGTGGAAAGGTGGAATAAACGAGTCCAGAGTAGGTTTTCTTGATTCAACCCAGTTCTCTATTGAGGGATTTCTGACAATACAAACACTCCAACACAGTCAATGAGAATCTCCAAAGGAACAACATATATCTTCTTCTTTAGATGACACAGGATCACATTTCGATTATCTTCAAACTATAACAACAATCACATATTCGTCACCGTCTTATTGGATCTTCTTGGATAGCACCTCTCTCCCCGTAGCCATTCTCCAGAGATAGTTTATCTTCCCCCTTTCTTGCTGGTTCCATCCTCTCTCTTGTAGGGCAAAGAGAATATCTCATTAGTACCATCAGCTGTGCTTAATTGACTCTGGTTACCTTGTCTCACATGCCTTGTTGGGCTACTATCCGTGAGCCCAGCCTGCCCTCTGGTGGTCCTTCCACACTATGTTGGTCTATTGTACTTCAAACAATGCGTAGTGTAACGATGTACGCTGAGAATCTAAATACATTTAATAAAGAAATGAACAAAACAAGATACACAAACAGCGCATCGACATGAAACAGGAACAGATACAAGAACAATGATGACTGGGGAAGAAATCAAAGGGAATGACATATAAAGGGAAGGTAATCAAGGAGGTGATGGAGTCCAGGTGAGTGTCATTATGCACAAATGCGCTTAAAGCTGGTGACAGGTGTGCGCCATAACGAGCAGCCTGGGTACCTAGAGGCCGGAGAGGGAGCACACGTGACAGTACCCCCTCCCCGACGTGCAGCTCCAGCTACAGGTCGCCGACCAAGATGACGATCCCGGGGATCCGGAGCGGACCGGTCGTCTCCGCTGAGGCGCAGAGACCTGATGAACCGGCTGAGGAGTAAGAGCCTGATGAGCCGGCTGAGACCTCCCCTCAGCCTTGGCTGAGACACGGAAACCTGTTCATCCAGCTTAGGCATGGGAGCCTATCCAACCCGCTGAAGCATAGAAGCCGACAAACTGACTGAGGCCTCCCAGGTAGCTCCGCTACAACACCCGGACCCGACATCACCCCCAACACAAAAATAAAATAAAATAAACACTCTCTGATGCTTCCCTTTGTTGAGTCGTCATTCTGTAACGATGTATGCTGAGAGTCGGGAAGCAAGTTCAGGGAGTGAATACATTTAATAAATAAATGAACAAAGCAAGAAACACAAACAGAGCACCGACATGAAACAGGAACAGATACAGGAACAATGACAACTGGGGAGGAAACCAAAGGGAATGACATATAAAGGGCAGGTAATCAAGGAGGTGATGGAGTCCAGGTGAGTGTCATTATGCACAAATGAGCGTAACGTTGGTGACAGGTGTGCGCCATAAACGAGCAGCCTGGTGATCTAGAGGCCGGAGAGGGAGCACATGTGACATGTAGGCAGTTTGCTTAGGATTCAAACCTTCACAAACAACCTAATTCATACTCTTCAGAGGGATGATGGTCTTCCCTGCTATTAAAATAATGTATGTATATATATATATATATATTTATATATATATCATTAGGCGGTATGTCTTTTTAGATATAACCCTAATATAAATGTGTATTATTGTAGCATCACAATCTTCATTGCAAAAATAAATATTAATAAAATATTCATTTGACAGAGGTAATGAACTGTACATTGATCAGCACAGCAATTGATAAAACAGGACCATATTTGCAAAACAAGTGGTTCTGAGCTTATGTCAATATTACACAACAAAGAAAATGGTTACAGAAATCAGGAATACAGACAGGCTAGCTCAATATCTACTGAACAAAAATATAAATGCAAAATGTATATCAGCTCATTTCATGAGAGAGTGAGAGAGAGCGAGAAAGGGAGAGAGAGAGGGGTGAAAGAAAAGAGAGAGGGGGGCCCTTTATGATCCTGTGGTAAACTATATAAAGGCATATAAACATTTAAAGTGTTGGTCCCATGTTTCATGAGCTGAAATAAAAGATACCAGATATGTTCCATACGCACAAAAATACTTTTTCTCTAAAATGCTGTGCATAAATTTGTTTACATCCTTGTTAGTGAGCATTTCTCCTTTGCCAAGATAATCCATCCACCTGACAGGTGTAGCATATCAAGAAGCTGATTAAACAGCATGATCATTACACAGGTGCACCTTGTGCTGGGGACAATAAAAGCCCACTCTAAAATGTGCAATTTTGTCACATAACACAATGCCACAGATGTCTCAAATTGAGGGAGAGTGCAATTAGCATGCTGACTGTAGGAATGTCCACCAGAGTGGTTGCCAGAGAATTTAATGTTCATTTCTCTACCATAAGCCACCTCCAACGTTGTTTTAGAGAATTTGGCAGTATGTCAAACCAGCCTCAAAACCATAGACCATGTGTAACCACGCCAGCTCAGGACCTCCACATACCAGCTTCTTCACCTGTGGGATTGTGTGAGACCAGCCACCCAGACAACTGTTGAAACTGAGGAGTTTTTCTTGAAGGTAATAAAGTCATTTTCTGGGGAAAAACTCATTCTGATTAGCTGTGCCTGGCTCCCCAGTGGGTGGGCCTGGCTCCCAAGTGGTGGGCCCATGGCTGCGCCCCCTGCCCAGTCATGTGAACTGAATATAAATCCATAGATTAGGGCCGGATGAATTTAACACAGTAACTCGGTAAAATTGTTGAAATTGTTGCACGTTGCATTTATATTTTTGTTCAGTATATATGAGTGACTGTGTCCAACACACCACCACCTGTTGTTATGTAGGGCACCTACAGACCACAAAATGATGTTGTTATGAAGGGCACCTACAGACCACAAAATTATGTTGTTATGTAGGGCACCTACAGACCACAAAATGATGTTGTTATGTAGGGCACCTACAGACCACAAAATTATGTTGTTATGTAGGGCACCTACAGACCACAAAATGATGTTGTTATGAAGGGCACCTACAGACCACAAAATTATGTTGTTATGTAGGGCACCTACAGACCACACAATTATGTTGTTATGACATGTACTGCGAAAACAAAGTTAAGGAAATACAGGCAGGCATCATATTACTACAACACATAATAGCTCACTCAATCAAGCCGGATGGTCTTGTAAGTATAAAAGCAAAGCTTGCTTTCATGTAAAAAAAAGCTTGAAAAGGTAGTGGAATGGGATAATGTCTTCGTGTGATGTGTGAAGAATCCAATACTTTACCCTGCATGTGGTACAAATCACATTATTGTGTGAGCAACTCCTATAAGAGTATGAATTAGGCTGTTTGAGTAGGTTTGAATTCTAAGCAAGCTGCCTACACATTTGTTTGAAGTACAATAGACCCACATAGCTACTGTAGTAGGTCAAAGTTGTGTGCTAGAAAACCTTGGTAGAGCATGGGTGGAGTAGGCATTGTGGTGCTCATGTAATTTTCCATTCTTTTTCGGCTTCAGACCAACGCCTACTGTTCATTTAAAACATAGTATTTTGTTTTTAATATGTTATCAATATGTACATTCTCCCATTGTCTTTATATGACAAGCTAATGTATGCTGTAAACATCTCTGTATGTAGGCTTGTGTGTGTGTGTGTGTGTGTGTGTGTGTGTGTGTGTGGTGTGTGTGTGTGTGTGTGTGTGTGTGTGTGTGTGGTGTGTGTGTGTGTGTGTGGGGGGGGGGGGGAGAGAGAGATCATTACTGAATGAGTGTGTTTGCGATCGTCTTCAAAAGTGTGTGTGTTTGGGATTGCCTCTGGATGTGTGTCTATGGAGTTATTGTCCTTTCTCAGGAGCAGTCAGAATACTTGGCTGCAATGTTTCATCCCCTGCTCATTGCTGATAAGCAACATTGCTTATCACTGTCTTTTTCTCTTTCTGTCTCTTTGTCTGTCTGTCTGTGATAGAGTGCCCTTGGGCCAGTAACCGAAAGGTTGCTCGATCGAATCCCCGAGCTGACAAGGTAAAAATCGTTCGTTCTGCCCCTGAGCAAGACAGTTAACCCACTGTTCCCCGGGTGCCGATGGAGTGGTGTCGATTAAGGCAGCCCCCCGCACCTCTCTGATTCACACGCACACACACCCTGAATATTAAACAGCTGAGTGCTAGCACTCACATCCAAAAGTCAAGTACTGTATGTTTGTGCATGCGTGCCAGTGATTATGGCCTTATTTCTATTACAGCATATTGGATGACTGTCATTCATATTCCATTCACCCAGTTCAATTAACATCGATAGTTTTAGGCTAGTACATGATACTCAAATGTTCCCTATACCCATCATGAGGGTTGCTACAACCTAGCCTACAACCTACAACCTACAGTACAACCGAGCCTATGAAGGAAAGTTTACAACGTACTGTAGGTGCACACATTGTATCTAGCTGATCTAGGGTGTAATCATTAGTCCAACATTTGAAAATTAGAGTTTCTATTGGACAAATTCAGGTATGTTTGTCCCCGTTTTGTTACGTTTGCATCCGTTTAAGAAACGTTTTTCAACAGATTCGGCGGAATGAATACACCCCTGATCACACTTAAAGACAGTTCACTTTCTTAGCAGCCACTTTGCGCATCTAAGCGCTCTCCTCCTCTCACCTTTTCCCTTTTCTTGTGGACAGAACAATCTTTACAAGCCAAACCATATCATAAGCTCTACACATCGTTGTCACCATTTCAGCTGAAGTGACGTCATAGTCAACATAGCTAATAGAACAAACACATTAGTAAACCCCCTACAATCATGCAGTACAGTGTCCTACTGGAAGATGAACCTCCACCCCAGTCTCAAATTTCTGGAAGACTGAAACAGGCTTCCCTCAAAAATGTCCCTTTATTTAGTGCCATCCATCATTCCTTCAATTCTGACCAGTATCCCAGTCCCTGCCGATGAAAAACATCCCCACAGCATGATGCTGCCACCACCATGCTTCACTGTGGGGATGGTGTTCTCTGGGTGATGAGAGGTGTTGGGTTTGCACCAGACATAGCATTTTCCTTGATGGCTTAAAAGCTCATGTTCAAAGTTTGGGATATTTTTTTATAACTCACCCCTGATCTTTACTTCTACACAACTTTGTCCCTGACCTGTTTGGAGAGCTCCTTGGTCTTCATGGTGCTGCTTGCTTGGTGGTGCCCCTTGCTTAGTGGTGTTGCAGGACTCTGGGGCCTTTTAGAACAGGTGTATATATACTGAGATCATGTAACAGATCATGTGACACTTAGATTGCACAGAGGTGGACTTTATGGAACTAATTATGTGACTTTTGAAGGTAATTGGTTGCACCAGATCTTATTTAGGAGCTTCATAGCAAAAGGGTTGAATACATATGCGCACCACTTTTCCGTTTGTAATTTTTCTGAAACAAGTTATTTTTTCATTTCACCAATTTGGACTATTTTGCGTATGTCCATTACATGAAATCCAAATAAAAATACATTTAAATTACAGGTTGTAATGCAACAAAATAGGAAAAACGCCAAGGGGATGAATACTTTTGCAAGGTACTGTATAGTCAGTAAGCAGTTTAGCAGTTACACCGGTGGGCCCCGGTGGCAATACATTTGTTAAACTAAAAGCTTACCTTGACTTGGAGTTCCAGTGTTGTGTCGGTTAGTTATAGCCAGCTAACTAACCTAGCATCCCTCTGCTTGAGTAGGGTGTTTGACTAGGCTAAACTAGCTAGTTTCATTTGCTAGCTAAGTAAGTTAAACTGAAAGTGAGGGGGGAAAAAATATGAAGTATAGTGCTCTACCTCTCTTTCTCCTTAATTTTTTAAGAAATGAATTTGTTCAAAACTGTTCAACTATTGTCTTTCTCTTTGAGTCAACTACTCACCCTGTTTTATGCACTGCACTGCAGTGCTAGCTAGCTTTAGCTTATGTTTTCAGTACTAGATTAATTCTCTTATCCATTTATTGGGTGGACAACATGTCAGTTCATGCTGCAAGAGCTCTGATAGGTTGGAGGACAACCTTCGGAAGTTGTCATAATTACTGCGTAAGTCTATGGAAGGGGGTGAGAACCATGAGCCTCCAAGGTTTTGTATTGAAGTCAATGTACCCAGAGGAGGACGGAAGCTAGCTGTCCTCGGCTACACCATGGTGCTACCCTACAGAGTGCTGTTCAGGCTAATGTCGACCTTCATTGCAAAACAGTCTGTTTTAATAAATAATTGGGTGATGTGAATATATTTAGTATAGTTATATCTAAAAAGGATAACTTTTTAAATGTTTCACTATTTTTATTTTTATGAAATTCACTGAGGCGGATGGTCCTCCCCTTCCTCCTCTGAGCAGCCTCCACTGTATGCAGCAGCATTAGTAAACCCTGAGTATACACACACACACACACACACACACACACACACACACACACACACACACACACACACACACACACACACACACACACACACACACACACACACACACACACACACACCTTACACACACGTGACACACACTGTGGCTGTGGCCGTCTCCCCTGTCCCCCCTGACTTCCTCTGCCATGGCATCCGTCTCTGTGACGATAGCTCAAGGCTGTCATGAAGCTATTTCCAATTAAGTACAGCGCAGGAATGAAATAAATAAACAAAATAATAAAGCAACGCATCCATCTTAGAGCCAGAGAGCTGTCCACTGGGATGGAGGGAAGGGAGGGTGGCGGTGGTGGTGGAAGAGGAGGAGGAGAGAGGGATAAGAATGAGGGGGAAAAGATAAGTTATTAAAAGAGGGGCTGATGATTAAAAGTTATAAATGGTCTCAATCACAAGGCCATCTGGCAGAGCCTGGGTAGAGCTGGAGAGAGGGAGACACGCCCAGGCTGATCCATACACTTCATACAGTTTCACACTTCATCATGGGTATACAGTCTGATTAACGCTTTCTGCATGGGGACTACTTCAACTAGGGAAAGTGTTATTCCAACTTTGTGAAGAGCATGTTTGGCTTAAGGGAATATAGCACCAGTTGATGGTTCTGAGGTTAATGACAAACTGAAGGAGGAGACACTGTCTGTCTGTCTGTCTGTCTGTCTGTCTGTCTGTCTGTCTGTCTGTCTGTCTGTCTGTCTGTCTGTCTGTCTGTCTGTCTGTCTGTCTGTCTGTCTGTCTGTCTGTCTGTCTGTCTGTCTGTCTGTCTGTGAGCAGACACAGAAGGAGGGGAATAGATGCGCACATGCATAATCATGACACATATACCCCCCCCAACACACACACACACACACACACACACACACACACACACACACACACACACACACACACACACACCATTCCACTCAGAGAGTGAGCACGGAGATAGAACCCACCTATACATAATCGTCCTGACGTACATTAACAGTGACAACCATGAGGAATATAATCCAGCGTTTAATTTTCTGATCTAGTTACCTATCCCAACCTGCTAATGTGTTTATTTCACTGGCCCTTATCTGCACGGGAGGGAGAGTCAGTGTAATATGTATGTAAATCACCTCAGACCATTACAGCAGCAGACATGATAGTTATCAGTGCAATATTAGTAATGCAATGAGCCGATGGCAGGGGTGATGAGAGAGTGGTTAGTAAGACCTGGTAAAGAACAAATACAAACACACACACATGCACGCACACACACACGCACGCGCGCCCGAGCACACGCACGCACGCACGCACGCACACACGCACGCACGCACGCACACACACACACACACACACACACACACACACACACACACACACACACACACACACACACGTCTGACTACTCTACAGGCTGAGTGCCTGGTGTAATGGTTTAGGAATAAAGAGGGAGGCAAATGAAGAGAGAGAGAGAGAGAGAGAGTGGTGGAAAGCCATAGGGAGAGGTAGAGGCATAGGGATGCATTAAAATGGATGGTGGAAGTTGTAACGGTTAAGAGACAAGGAGTTCCAACATCATTTTGTTCACTATACCTCTCCCTCTCCACCTTTCACACAGACGAACTCACACACACGTACGCGCACACACACACACACACACACACGCACACACACACACACACAGAGGTGGCATCTCTAATCCTGTCAAGCTGAAGCAGTAGCATGGTTGAGAAAGCTACAAGACAGGGAGAGTTAAAGACAGAATGCTTCCCTACAGCGTTTCCTGAGCGATCGCACACACACACACACACACACACACACACACACACACACACACACGACAAACAAACTACACACACACACACACACACACACACACACACACACGACAAACAAACTACACACACACACACACACACACACACACACACACACACCACACACACACACACGACAAACAAACTACACACACACCGTTCAGGTTTTCAGTATTCTCTCTGCCTGCAGTCCCACCTGGGTGGAAGCGTAGCCTGAGGACCATGGAGGTGGAAGGCAAACTGCAGTGAAAAGCATTTCACTTCACTATGGGAGGGGGTTACAGGGCTCCACTAGCACAGCCTGGGTCCCAGACACACTACGATACACATGGACACACACACACACACACACACACACACACACACACACACACACACACACACACACACACACACACACACACACACACACACACACACACACACACACACACACACTGATGGAGTAAATATTGTACTACAGCTGTGATACTATACTGCAAACAAACCAGCCAGTCACCATCTCTCCCACACTGGTCTACACTGCCTGCCTGATTTCAATGGTTTTGAATTACATTCAGTTTTTCCTAACAGCTGTTGAATGGCACATTCTCCTAGACCTCAATCTACCTTGTTCCTCATATCATCCAACTGATCTCGACCAGGGTCCTGTCAAAAGACTGGGGTTTCTACCTTCCACTCACTCCCCCTTTCACATACTCTTCTTTTCACAGACTCACACACTCCTTCCACTCCTCTGTCTCTGTGAGCGCGGGCGGCAGAGAGATGAGAGACGTGGGGCTGCTTAGCATTCAGTCTCATTGTGCTACAGCTCAGTCTATTTTAGCCTAATGTTATCCTGAATGGATCCTCTACAACATGGAAAACACCTCCTTCACCTCTATTCACTGGGGGAAATTAGGTTTCTGTGTGTGAGTGTGTTGGTTTCATCAAACTGTAAGGCACCAGGCTGAATGAATAGACACACTGGTACATATCCTCCTATTGTGTCAAACACCATTGTCATGTCAGACCGTTGGCAGAACACCACACCCTCCTCTCCCCTAGAGAGAGACACCAGCCTGAAGAGGGTCTTCACCCCGCTCCCTCTCCCTCTCTGTCACACAATTACCACCAATATTGTAAATAGTGAGATAATGGGCCATAAATTAGATGCAATATATTGTCCACGGCCTGAACATGAGCTGATATGATTTTAATGGGGGATCGTAAACAAGGCTGTAAATACTTGAACAGTCATTGAGTTTATGACACGCCGCTCAGCAGGAATAGAAATGGTTTGAGTAGAATATACATTGTTCTAAAATCTATGTGATCCTTTACCGTTACTCATATTTCTGATCCGCATTCTTTCATCAAATGTTGCTATCCCCTAACTACCAAACGCGTCATCTGAAATCAATTGTCAGCTTCTGTTGTCATAACTAATTTATCACCACAGTGATGTGAGCCACATCCAATCAACTATGGGGTGGCAGGGTAGCATAGTGGTTAGAGTGTTAGACTATTAAACAAAAGGTTGCAAGATCAAATCCCCGAGCTGACAAAGTAAAAATCTGGTGTTCTGCCCCTGAACAAGGCAGTTAACCCTAGGCTGTCATTGAAAATAATCATTTGTTTAGAACTGACTTGCCTAGTTAAATAAAGGTAAAAAAACTGCACTTGACCTTAAAAGGTAGGAATACACAACTTGTTAAGTAAAAAGAGTGTAGGTTTCCTGTGTTGCTAACATGCTGTCACACCCTGATCTGTTTCACCTGTCTTTGTGATTGTCTCCACCCCCCTCCAGGTGTCGCCCATTATCCCCTGTGTTTTTCTGTTGCCAGTTCATCTTGTTTGTCAAGTCAACCAGCAATTTTGTCTCAGCTCCTGCTTTTCCCCAGTCTCTCTTTTTCTCGCCCTCCTGGTTTTGACCCTGAGCATGCCTGCCGTCCTGTACCTTTGCCCCGCCTCTAGATTACCGACCTCTGCCTGACCCGACCCTGAGCCTGCCTGCCGTCCTGTACCTTTGCCCCGCCTCTAGATTACCGACCTCTGCCTGACCCGACCCTGAGCCTGCCTGCCGTCCTGTACCTTTGCCCCGCCTCTAGATTACCGACCTCTGCCTGACCCGACCCTGAGCCTGCCTGCCGTCCTGTACCTTTGCCCCGCCTCTAGATTACCGACCTCTGCCTGACCCGACCCTGAGCCTGCCTGCCGTCCTGTACCTTTGCCCCGCCTCTAGATTACCGACCTCTGCCTGACCCGACCCTGAGCCTGCCTGCCGTCCTGTACCTTTCCTCCACTACTCTGGTTATTGACCCCTGCCTGACCCGACCCTGAGCCTGCCTGCCGTCCTGTACCTTTGCCCCACTACTCTGGTTATCGACCCCTGCCTGCCTTGACCTGTTGTTTGCATCCCCTGTTGCTGTAATAAACATTGTTACTCCGACACAGTCTGCATCTGGGTCTTACCTTCAAACCTGATAGTGCAGTCTGTTTGTGCCAGCCACAAAGACATCTGGAGCATGTTTGGCTCTTTAACAACCAGTAGAACATCTACATAAAAGTACAATTACAAACAGCCATAAAAAGTCAAATGGGCCTCCACATTCAACAGCTCTAAAACTGGATTCATGAGGAAGAGAGGGTGGGCATATTTCAAAAGACCAAAAAAGGCCTCCAAACAGAATGCATAAAACTCTGTCCCCAGCAATCATCACCCTACTGTAATTCGTTTTAGAAATGAATGTGATATTAACAAGCGAAATAGATAGAGAGAGAAAGAAAGAGAGAATTGTATCATTACGTCAAATGTATGTTCTGGTAATATTTACGGCTTTAATAAGAGCGGGTAAGCAAAGAGGCAGAGAACCGCTGGAGGACATATATCCTGTCAGCAGATTTTCACACACACACACACACACACACACACACACACACACACACACACACACACACACACACACACACACACACACACACACACACACACACACACACACACACACACACACACACACACACACGGGCGCACACACACACACACACACACACGCACAGACACACACACACACACACACACGCACAGACACACACACACACACACACACACACACACACACACACACACACACACACACACACACACACACACACACACACACACACACACACACACACACACACACACACACACACGCACACGGGCGCACGCACACATGCGCATGCGTGCACACAAATGAAACAAAACACATTCTCCCATGTATACGTGACCTGTTTTACAAATGGGCTTCTTTAACTAAGAAAACAGCATATAAATTACAGTCCTTAAATCACATCCAGGCTGTGAGTTGTGAGGTTAATGGTGTGCCACATCCTCCTATCCTGCCCTGCTAAGGGTGGAGGTCAGTGACATCATCAACAGACGCACATCACAACCCGTACAAGCTTTTTAAATGACCTAAAGGGATTTTTCATTCACTGACAGAAATAATGGCTTGTTAATGGTTAACTGCAAATGGGTAGCAGGTGAAGGGAATAGAATGAGAAAGATAAGAGAGGAGAGAGAGAGAGAGAGAGAGAGAGAGAGAGAGAGAGAGAGAGAGAGAGAGAGATTTGAAATGTCTTTATTCTTTTGGAACTTTTGTGAGTGCAATGTTTACTGTTCATTTTTATTGTTTATTTCACTTTTGTTTATTATCTACTTCACTTGCTTTGGCAATGTTAACATAAGTTTCCCATGCCAATAAAGCCCTTAATTTGAGAGAGAGAGAGAGAGAGAGAGAGTGAGAGAGAGAGAGAGAGAGAGAGAGAGAGAGAGAGAGAGAGAGAGAGAGAGAGAGAGAGAGAGAGAGAGAGAGAAATAATTACCGAGATCTTATTAAACGCTTGTCAGACATGAGCTGCCTGCACAAACGCTCCCTGATAAGACAATTCTGTCTCAATTCTCTCCGTCTCTCCTGGCCAGGCAGACGACAAGAGGCCAGCTCAGACAGACAGAGAATAGATTGAAAGTAGCTGTCCACTGGCTGGCCGCAACCAATCACACACTTATTTAACTCATGCATTAACACAGAACTGAAACGAACGCAGTAATATAATGTGTTTCTGTACCTGCACACACATAAAAGACACACACACACATATGCACGCACACACACTCTCTCTCTCTCTCTCTCTCACACACACACACACACACACACACACACACACACACACACACACACACACACACACACACACACACACACACACACACACACACACACACACACACACACACACATATGCATGCACGCTCTCTCTCTCTCACACACACAAACAAACACACACACACACACACACACACACACACACACACACACACACACACACACACACACACACACACACACTACCTTTTCTGGGTTTGAGTGGTGCAGGAGGGTAGTGTGAGCAGCTGGCTGCCCTAGCAGAGTGGGCTGGGGGGGGGGGGCCAGGCTGGGGCAGTAGATTGGGTATAGAGGGATGGAGGGTGTGAAGAGAGATGAAAGGCTGCTGATAAAAGGCTGTGAAAACACTGTGCTGTATCAACAGAATCTCAATCAGCTCATAACAGAACCTCAGAGAGAGAGAGAGAGAGAGAGAGAGAAGAGGGGGATAGCATGAAAAAGAAGTGAAGAGAGAATGATGGATGCACTAAGGGGTGGTGAGATCTGGTCAATGATGACCTGTGGATTGGGGGACTGACTGACATCTTCCTTCATTTCTCTCTGTGCATAATAAATGTATTTGAGCATGTGTGTGTACTCACATGCAACTGTGTGTGCACATATGATTGCAGCCTAATGGGACGTTTGGGAAAGTGGGCTTGGCATCTGTTGGGCTGAGTATAGTATTGTGGGTTACCTGGGTGAGGTGTAAGAAGATGGATAGTCATTGCATTATCCCGGTGTGTAGTGGATCCACTCTAACACACCAACATGTGAGCAGATTGAGATCATTGCTTGTTGTAGTGTGTTATTCAGTGGTGGAAACAGTACTCACCTGTCATACTTGTCATACACACACACACACACACACACACACACACACACACACACACACACACACACACACACACACACACACACACACACACACACACACACACACACACACACACACACACACACACACACACACAGAGTTCTGGGCTGTGAATCTATAAACATGGAAGAAAATGTCAACAGAAGACAGTTTCAGTCATTGAGTATAACTGAGCAGCAGGCTCAACAGAATGGGAAGATAGACAGAATGAATTAAAGAACGAGAGGAGGAGTGACCTCTGAGTATGAGGGCCCCTGGGGTATGGAGTGACCAAGAGAGACAGAAGGGAAAAGAGAAAGAAAATAGTGACCACGAGTAACACACGAGAGAGAGAGAGAGAGAGAGAGAGAGAGAGAGAGAGAGAGAGAGCGAGAGAGAGAGAGAGAAACACTTGAATAATACATTGCTCTCTTTCCCTCTATTCCCACACACAGCCAATCACCATGGGAATATCTCATTCCTATACTGATAGTAACATTCTGCTCCCCCTGTGGTGCAGTGCAGTGTGTGCACGCGTTACATTTGCCTTTAAGAGGGGTTCTCAGCCTCTGCATGTTGCAGGATACTACAGTCTTCTGCCTCTGCCTCTATGCTTGCCTAGCCCTGCGGTCTTTCTCCACCAACCTGTTGACTGGATTTCTCTCTTTTCCTCTCGTCTCTGCCAGACCCACTGAGGCCCTGCTGAGAGATCAATGGCTTCCCACAGACATCTGATCAGACGAGATCAGAAAGGAGCATCGATCAGCCGGGCTGGCCTGAGATAGACTGGACACTGTCTGTCTGAGGCCCTAAACCTGTCTGGAATAAAATAACCCCTACTGTACACTCACTGATGGAAACACACACACACACACACACACACACACACACACACACACACACACACACACACACACACACACACACCGCACACACGCACACACGCACACATGCACACACACGCACACACACTCGACCATATCATTGGAGTGAATAAGTCTCTGCCAGAGTACAGCCTGTAAGGGATTTCATTATCATGCACAGTCATACAGGCTGTAAGGGACTTCATTATCACGTACAGTCATACAGGCTGTAAGGGATTTCATTATCACGTACAGTCATACAGGCTGTAAGGGACTTCATTATCACGTACAGTCATACAGGCTGTAGCAGTCCTCCATATCTCCTCACTCAGATAATATCCTACTATCCCATTATCCACTGTCTGTCTGTCTGTCTGTCTGTCTGTCTGTCTGTCTGTCTGTCTGTCTGTCTGTCTGTCTGTCTGTCTGTCTGTCTGTCTGTCTGTCAGGAGCCACATCAGAGGGATGTCCTCTCTGCTAATGGAGCTGAAGCTGATTCTACTGCACTACTGCAGTCAATATTCAATGATTCTTATGTTAGCTGTTTCACACAATGTGGGTAAACACCAACAAGACAACACAGGATTTATTCATATGTTATACGGCAGGCAAATTCAAATCTGGACCTTGAAGCCAGTTCCGCTGCTGATTGTCATTCTTCCCCTCTAATCAAGGACCAATTTAGACCTGGGACTCCAGATGGGTGCAATTAATTCAAGAAGACATTCCAGTCTGACTTCATGTCCTGACGTCCTTGGACAAATGCCTATTTTTGACGAGTAAACTAACATCATCTCCCGAATTTCTGTGATAAACGTTACATTTAGGCACACAAATGTTTAGGCATTAATTCCAACTGGTTAAGTTAAGAATTAAGGTTTGGTGTAAGGCTACAACTTCAGGCATTAATTCTGGCTGAGCTTGTTAAGTCATTGAGGACAGATGGTGGAGTAGTCTAAGCTGTGAGCTCTGGCACTGTAAACCATGGGTTCAATCCCTGTAAACCATGGGTTCCATCCCAGTAAACCATGGGTTCCATCCCAGTAAACCATGGGTTCCATCCCTGTAAACCATGGGTTCCATCCCTGTAAACCATGGGTTCCATCCCTGTAAACCATGGGTTCAATACCAGTAAACCATGGGTTCAATCCCAGTCCTGGGCAATCCCAGTAAACCATGGGTTCAATCCGCTCCGTAAACCATGGGTTCAATCCCAGTAAACCATGGGTTCAATCCCAGTAAACCATGGGTTCAATCCCAGTAAACCATGGGTTCAATCCCAGTGCAGGGCGTTGGTTTTTAGTTTGTATTCTGCCCTTAGTGGCTGGTTTTGATGCTGTCTCTAAACATCCTGGGGACCTGAACAAACAGCAAATTTGACCTTGGATCTGGAGTGATCCCTCTGATTAATGAACAGGTAGAACAGAAAACGAGCAGCACTCAGGACCTCCAGGCTTGGATCCGAATAGCCCTGTTATATGGTATGTCCAGCCATTGTAATGGTTCTTAGTGATGTTAGCCCATGCTAAACTTGCAAGAGCCGAACAAAGAGGCAAAGGAAGAATGGAACACTGTCATTCATTCTGAATCATTACTAAGAGTTCTCCTCCACTCCTACTATTACCATCACCCTCTCCTCCTCGGCTTGTCGCGTCTTTCTCCTGTTGATCTCGTTGATCTTTTCTTCTTTTTGTTGTGTGTCTCATATCCCCCATTGCCCTGCTCTCCCCTGCATGTCCCAGGTTAAACCCACTGATAGACAGCCTGTGGTATTCACAGCTACCCACGGCTTTCTGCTGAAATCCTGCTAAACCTGGGCGTAGAGGAGGATGAGAGAGAATAGTAAGGAGGGGGAAGGGAGATGAGAACATTTATGCGAGTGTGTGTGTGTGCGTGCATGTGTGTGTGTGTGTGTGTGTGTGTTCATATGTGTATTTAAGTGTGTGTGTGCGTGTATTTATGTGTGTGTGTGTGTGTGAGTGAGCAGGTAGAGTTCTCCCCTCCCTCCCAGTGTGTGTGCAGTATGAAGCAGCAGGGCTGTAGCAGCAGGGCTGGAGCAGCAGGGCTGTAGCAGCAGGTATTCTGGCTGAGGGGGGAGTAGCTGGCCCACACAGAAGAACATGCATTAAAGATGAGCCCTGCTCACACCGGCTACACACACTGATCCACATAAACAAGACAGACAGACCTCCACAGGTGAACAGTGGCCTTAAAATCTCCACCACCCCCAAACACACACACCTTACATACACGCAAGTGTGCACATGCGCACAAACACACAACACAAACACTTCATATCACATGGACACATCACACATACTTTGACTCTCGTACTCACACCTCACACACACTCCGTCCACCCCTTGAACTTATTTAAAAAGCAAACATGCTGTTCACAACTACCTGATCTACACTGAGAATACCAACCCCCCAAAAATATTTTACCTTTATTTAACTAGGCAAGACAGTTAAGAACAAATTCTTATTTTCAATGACGGCCTAGGAACAGTGGGTTAACTGCCTTGTTCTGGGGCAAAACGACAGATTTTTACCTTGTCAGCTCAGGGATTCGATTTTGCAACCTTCCGGTTACTAGTCCAACGCTCTAACCACTAGGCTAGCTGCTGCCTTTAGGAACACCATTCTAATATTGAGTTAAACCCACCCCCTTTTGCCCTCAGAACAGCCTCAATAATATTGGGGAATGGACTCTACAAGGTGTCGAAAATGTTCCACAGGGATGCTGGCCTATGTTGACTCCAGTGCTCCCCACAGTTGTGTCAAGTTGGCTGGATATCTTTGGGTGGTGATACACACAGGAAACTGTTGAGCATGAAAAACCCAGCAGCATTGCAATTGTTGACACAAACCAGTGTGCCTGAGCCAGCAATCCTGATGTCATCTGCATTTGTGTGTGTGTGTTTATGGGAGTAAGAACATCTCTATGTTCTTCCACTCTCCTCTCCTTCCGCCTTCTCTCTCCCTCTCTTCCTCCCTCCCCTCTCTATCCATTCTCTCTTCCTCCCTATCTATTCTTCTCTTCCTCCCTCTCTCTCTGTTCTTCCCATCGTCCCCATCCAGACAGGAGCTTGAGAGACATAGTCTGATGTAATGTAGCATCAAACCAGCAGTACTATCACACACCGCCTTTGAAACAAGGCACACAGAAAAGCACTACCACATAATCCTCCTTCTGTCTCTCAAAACAGGAGAGAATAGGAGAAGGGTGAACAAAGAGAAGGGAGGAGAAAGAAAGAAAGAAATAAAGAAAGAGGAGATCAAGCAACCTGGTGATTCTAGCAGAAGTGGGGCAGAGGAGAGTCATACAGATCAGACCCCACCGTGTTCCTCCACTGTACCAGACACAGAATGGAGGCAGCAGCTTCCAGTCGCCTGCTGCTCTCCTCGGAACAGCCAGCTCTGCTAGGCGACTGTGTGCATAGAGAGTCCTATTTGGGAGATAGGGAGCTAAATATAACCTGCACCGCTGGCACAGACAGTGACATGGCCACCACCCCTGCTGTCACTGATACTAACTCCCTGTCTCTCCATGGCCATTCTTAACAAGGCAGTGCTATTGTTGAAGGTGTCCCTTATCTATAACACTGGAAAAGGCACTTTGTGTGTGTGCGTGTGTGTGCGTGTGTGCGTGCGTGAACTAAAACCTTGGCTCTCTCCTCTCAACGTAATTCTATGGGAATACAGTAGTGTGTAATTGTTCTCTTTTCTTGAAGGTGTTCCCTGCACATTGCCACTTTTACTGTTGAAGGACAGCGCAAGGACACATTGCAACAGGCACACAATGTGAATGCAGTGCTTTTGAAGATTCTCCTCTGTGTGTCTGGGCAGCGAGGGAGGGAGGGAGAGAGGGATGGTTGACATGGAGCATCATTACCATACAGTAGACATGTATGCAGTGAGGAGCACAGAGGAGTACAGCTTAATGGACTTCTCCCTCTGGGGGTGACACCACACTCACACACACGGACATGCACGCACGCACACACAATCTTTACACACACACAAACAATCTTTGCATGCACGCACGCACGCACACACGCACGCACGCACGCGCACACAACACAACACACACACACACACACACACACACACACACACACACACACACACACACACACACACACACACACCAGTAGAGAGCAGCACCTCCATCAGTGGTTAATGAGCCAGTAATTAGTGTTGTTCTGGAGCAAACAGGACAGCATTGAGATGCACACTTCATACACTACATCAAACCACATGTCTGTGTGTATGTGTGTGTGTGTGCGTGTTTGTGTGTAAAACATTATCAGTATTCTGACTTTGTACAACAGATAGTCTAGGATTGGTGCACAGGAGCAACGGCAGGGTTGCACGCTTTTTAGGTAGGAGTGGACGTTGTGTTTATACATGTGGTGTGTGTGTGTGTGTGTGTGTGTGTGTGTGTGTGTGTGTGTGTGTGTGTGTGTGTGTGTGTGTGTGTGTGTGTGTGTGTGTGTGCATGCATGCTGGTGTTATATAGAGAACATCGAGAGATTTAGAGTGTCTGCAGTAGAGGTCTTCATGGATCCACCCGTACCTGATTACCCGAGATCTGACCCGGGACCCCAGAATTCTAAATAATGTCACGAGTCTGGGTCAGATCTGATGTGATTGTCACGGGTCTCGCCTTTGTGTAATTTTAACTGACTTGTCCGGAAGGACCCATACAGATCCGAACACAACTGCTTCAGTAGAGAGAGAGAGAAGTTTATCATTTATGCTGCTGCTCTTTGCTTTTCACAGGATTGACGCACGTAGCTTGTTGTTGTTGTTGGCCCATCATAAGTCATCAAAGCAGCAACAGGCTACAGTCATGGAGCCTCCATGTGGGGCAAAAACTTAGGAGATATCTAATCAATGGAAGATGGAATTAAATTGATGGAATTAAAAGTTAAAGGAGAAGGATAGGCTACAATGACCAAGAGCCAACAGATAGGCTGCTACTTTATATTCTGAATGGTGTTGTTGTTGTTTGTAGCTGTTGGACAAGAAAGAGCATGCTGCATCAATTAGCCTAGCTAGCTAGCTTAACTAGCTTCTCCCGGTTTGATGCAGTCAAGACAGTTACTAGGTAATCATATTGGATGATAAATAACCTAGCTATGGCAGCTATTAATCTACTATAGCGCGAGTCTGCTTGGTAGGTTGCTGTCTCTCGTCTCTGCCACCCTCCTCCCTGTTCCGTGTCACTCGGTCACACTCACATTAGCCTACACACACAGTACGACCCCTGCTAGAGCGTCACCTCTCTCAAACTCCTCTCCCTTGCACTTTATCAACTCCGGTTAATAAAATAGCTTAAAAATGCACTTTTCTGCTGATTCCCTCACTCTGATCGGACCGGGTCTGGATCCTACCAGGTCTATACGGAACAGGTTTAGTTTTGCTCGGGTCCGTTTGGAATGGATCTCTATGAGACAGCCCCAGGTCCATTTCGGAACTGGTCTCTATGTTTTACTTTTAGGACCATGAAGGCCTCTAGTCTGCAGCTATAAGAGTGTGTGGGTGTATGAGAGGGAGACAGGGTGTATAGAGAGAGAAAGAGAGAAAAGAGAGAAAGAGGAGAGAGTGTTGAAACAATAGCATTTGTGTGCCTCCTCTGTGGAGAGGGGACATGGAGAAGTGTTTAATGAATTTTTCGGATGACACACAAAGCAATTAACGGTCATCACGCTGAGAGAGAGAGAGAAAGAAGGGGGAGAGGAAGCGAGAGAGAAAGAGAGAAAGAGAGAGAGAAAGAGAGAAATAAAGAGGGAGGGAGAGGGAAATAGAGAGAAGGAAAGAGAGAGAGGAGGACAGTGGTACAGTGTAATTATACAGAACACATGCACATTTGCTTCGCGTCTCTCTCTCTCTCTCTAGCCTCTACTACACCATTGAAATTCCTCCAGTGTTTCTGCCAAATTTGAACTGCCTTACTTCTAAATCTGTGGAAAATGGAGCAAAACACAGCTTAACCTTCTGTCTCCCCTTCCTTCCCTCACTCCTTCCCTCCCTCCCTCCCTCTCTCTCTCTCTCTCTCCCCTCTCTCTCTCTCTCTCTCTCTCTCTCTCTCTCTCTCTCTCTCTCTCTCTCCCTCTCTCTCTCTCTCTCCCCAGGCCAACACACACAGAAACATACACACACACACACACACACCCACACACACACACACACACACACACACACACACACACACACACACACACACACACACACACACACACACACATACACACATACACACACACACTGCAACAGTAAACACTCCACACAATGCCTGAAATCTCACCACATAATGGATGTTAGCATAAAGAGAGAGAGAAAAAATAAACGAGAAAAAAGAGAAATGGGGAGAGAGGGAGTGTATGAAAGAAAAGTACACTGCTCCATGAACAGATAAATAACATGACAGGGAGATGGAGTTAAAAGAGTGGGATAGTAAGAGAGTGAGAGAGAGGGAGGAGAAAAGAGAGAGAGAGAAAAGCAGCTAAAAGGAAGTGTAAATTACAATACCAGATGCATGCTGGTCTCCTGCAGAGTGAAGAAATCAGTGAAAATATGTATTCAGCTGCTGCTTCCTCTCCTTCTGTCCAACACTCTGTTACTCTTACTGTCCCCCCTCTCTCTCTCTCTCTCAAACACACCCTTTTTTTCCAATTTAAAGTTTTATTACGTTTTCTTGTTTTTCAATCAACCAACAAAACACATTCCACATTCACAGATGTGACAGACTTAAAAAATATATATATATATAAAAAAAAAAATATATATATATATATATATATATATATATACATACACATACACACAAAGAATAATGATTAAAAAATAAAAAATAAATATATATAAAACTTGCAGCAGCACTATCAAGGTTCTTATTAGCTATTTCCAGCCTTAGCTGAGACGAAGAGCAAATCATTAGTTTTTAGATTTTACAGCACCTTACACAACATGTATCTGCTCATTTCCCTAATCACCCCATTCACTCTGTCCAATTTGAAATATAGTTGAGTAGTGGAGACCAGAGTCTATCAAACTTGGGCTGTCTCTTGCAGAGGTCATAAGTGAGCTTTTCAAGAGGGAGAAAGTCAACAATCTGGTCAATCCACATTTTAAATGTAGGAGAGGTATTAGAGGCCCACAATAGAAGAATACATTTCTTAGCAAAGCATGTAATAGTCATCAGCAAATTTTCTCTGTCAGGATCAAGAACAAAGTCCTACTGGGCATTAAGAAGATAGATACACGGGGTCATATCAAACTGTACATCTAGTATTTTCTGTGCAGCATTATGTATAGATTGCCAAAATCTGGCAATCTCTCTACAGCTCCAAAATACATGCATATATGTTCCACTTTCAGAGGTACATCTTTTACAGTCAGGAGAAATGTCTGTTTTCATTCTATGGAGTCTCAAAGGAGTGTAATAAAATTTGTACAAACATTTGTAATTAGATTCTTTCATTTTTATATTAGTAGAGGAGCAGTATACCCTGTTGCAAACCTCCGCCCATAACTCATCACTGATAGTCAGACCAAGGTCCTTTTCCCAGATTATTTTTCTGAGAAAGGAGGAGCCTCCTTTCTCAGAAAGGAGTCTATAGATATAAGATATTTTGCCTTTAATGGATTGTGCTGTGACAAGAAGGGTTTCAACTTCATTCAACTGAGTTCTAAACCTCCTCTTGGAAGAAAATGAGGAAATGACATGTCTAATTTGAAGATGTTTTTTTTTTTTAAAGAGATCTTGGCACATTGAATTCACTGCAGAGCTCTTGAAAGGATTTCAGTGTAGTGGTTTTCTGATGAAATAGGTCTGAAAAGGTCCTGATTCCTAGAGTATGCCAAAGATTAAAGTTGGCATCACTCAGGGCTTTTGGCAAGTCTGGGTTGCCTACTATAGGCGAGTGAGAACATATTTGGGAGGAAATGCCCAGGTATTTCTTACAGTCCCTCCACACTAGTAGGGTGCTGTAAATCACAAAGGTTTTGGCTATGTTGCCCACTTCACTAAAGTTAGTAATTAATATAATTGAGCTTAGGGGCAATGAACCACAGGATTGGGCTTCTATCTGAATCCACGTTGACTCTTGTCTGTTTGTGATCCATGTTAGCATGTTGCGGATTTGGGCAGACCAGTAGTACAATTGAAGGGAGGGAAAGGCAAGACCACCCTTAGATTCAGGTTTCGGTAGAGTGGAGAACTTGATCCTAGGTTTTTTATTGCCCCATATAAATTTGGTGATGCTTTGGTTAGTTGTTTTGAAAAAGGAAACTGGGAGATAGCATGGGAGCATCTGAAATAAATAGTTCAGTCTAGGGAGGATGTTCATAATTCTTCCTGACATTAATTCTTCCTACTAAGCTAATTGGAAGGGAGATCCAGGTTTGGAAATCATTCTTGATTCGATCCAGGAGTGGAAGATAATTTTCCTTGAAAAGGCTATTCAGATCTGGTGTTATGAAGATCCCAAGGTATTGAAACCCCTGTGTCTTCCATTGGAATGGACATAGTGTCTTCATAGAGCTGGTGAGTGTAATATTGAGAGGGCAAACAGTGGATTTGTTAAAATTTATCTTATAACCTGAAAACTTGCCATACTGAGCAATTGTATCTAAAATGGGAGGGAGGGATTTCTCAGGGTTGGATATGTAGAGCAACACATCATCCGCGAAATCTTGTGCTGCAGGCCGCCTGCAGAAACACCCATAATACTTGGATTGCTCCTTATCAACTCTGCCAGAGGCTCCACCCCCAACAAATAGAGCAGGGGGGACAGCGAGCACCCTTGTCTTGTGCCCCGTCCCAAAGGGAATCTGTCAGAGTTCAGTCCGTTAGTAGTCACCATGGCATTGTGATGAGAGTATAGTGATTTGATCCATTTAATAAAGTTTGGGCCCATATTGAACTTTTATAAGACTGAGAACAGAAAGCTCCACTCCATCCTGTCGAACGCCTTCTCAGCATCCAGTGAAGCCAGCAGGACAGGGGTCTTCTGTGCGTTTACTTGATCAATAATATCAAAAAGACGGCGAATGTTATCAGAAGAGTATCTGTCTCTAATAAATCCAGTTTGGTCCGCTTTTATTATTATGGGAAGAAGAGTGTTTAGTCTTTTGGCGAGCAATTTGGTAATTATTTTGTAGTCGAAATCCAACAAGCTTATGGGCTGGAAGGACGAGCAGGATTGTCTTTTTTGAGCAACACTGTAATGCGAGCTGTGTGCAATGAGTCTGGGAAAACTCTGTTTTTGCAAAAATCCTCCAGCATTGCCATGAAAATAGGGCTAAGCTGGGGCCAAAAAGCTTTATAGAACTCTCTGGGGCTGGGGACTTATTAGGTGGCATGGAAGTAATTGCCTCCAGGACCTCCTCAGGAGTGAAGGGGGAGTTGAGATCTTCTTGGTCGGTCTCTGATAGTTTAGGTAGCGAGATTCCCTCTAGGAAGGAGTGGAGTTCTGCCTCCGTGTGTTTTCTCTCAGAAGTATATAGTTTGCAGTAAAAATCATGAAAAGTTAAATTGATATTTTTTGGGTCACACGTGACCTCGTCCTCTGCTGTTTGGATAGCCATGATTGTACGCTCTGACTGCTCTTTTTTTAATTGGTAAGCAAGCAATCTACTCGGCCTATTGCTATACTCATGGTATTTGTGTTTAGTAAAGAAAACTTTTTTTTATCTCCCGAGTATAGTCCAAATTCAGTTTGGCTTTGGCTGCTTTAAGTTGACTCCAGGAGGCGCTGTCTGGGGATTGTTCATGTACTTTTTCACAGCATTCCAGCTCCCTCTCAAGATCTAGCCTGTGTGCTTCCATTGTTATTTTCTTAGAGGAAGCATATGCAATTAGATGACCTCTTAGTGTAGCTTTAGCAGCGTCCCACATTGTGGCCGGAGAAACAGGAGAATCTTTGTTGTCTTGTATGTAGTTGTCTATCCATGTAGTTACCAATGTATGGAACGCTTCGTTTGATAACATGGAGGTGTTGAATTTCCAGCACTTTGACCTCGGGATGTTTTTGCAGAGGTCAAAGCGGAGGTGGACAAAGGCGTGATCTGAAAGTGCTATGGGTCCGATTGTACACATGGCTGAATTTATGAAACTCTTTGGGCTAAAAATGTAATCTATACGGGAGTAGGTGTTATGGACATTAGGATAGTATGTATAGTCCATAGATGAGCTATTAGTCTCTCTCCAGATATATATCAGTCCCATCTCTTTAGTAAGAGAGTTCAACATCTTTGCAGATCTAGGATTTGTGGTGGGGACTTGAGATGATTTGTCTAGGGTTGGGTTAAGCGTACAATTAAAATCTCCGGCCACCACGCCAAAGGAAACACAATGCTCATTGAACAGGGTTATCATTTTTGACATGAAAGCAGTAGTATCTGTGTTAGGGGCGTATATGTTTAAGATAGTAATTGGTTGCCCATACAGTGACCCAGTTATCAAAATAAATCTCCCCTCCGGATCAGATATGTTTTTGTCAATTATGAATGGAACATGCTTATGGATAAGTATAGCTGTACCTCTACTGTTTGATTTGAAAGATGAGAAATACACCTGTCCCACCCAAGCTCTGCGGAGTTTGGCATGTTCAGCATCACAGAGGTGTGTCTCTTGTAATAGCGCAATGTCTGCTTTTTCCTTTTTGAGAGCACATAGTATCTTTTTCTGTTTTATTGCATGACCTAGACCATGGCAGTTCCATGTCAATAGATTTAAGGTACTAGTCATCGTCATCGAACAGTAATCGAACTTTAGTGCAAGTCATCTCTGGGTAAAGGTGGAAAATAGTTACAGCTGCGTTCACATAAAAGGAAAATAAATGGTGTACATAAAAGAACAATCTCTGAACACCCCAGCCTGGTTCCCAAACAACTGGACATATCCCGTTGGATCTATTACACCCCCGCTCAGTCTCAATTCTGTATTCCCAAAAAAACTAAAAAACGAGAACAGTTAGCAACGCACAACGTCTCCCCCTCCCCACCGAAGAAATGCCTCATCCTCTCCTCTCCACCCCGCATTGAGTAAATGACAATGTAGCCCCCGTCCAGACCACATTAAAAGAGGGACAAAATAAAATCAATAGCCCAGCCTACATATACCTCCCCCAAGGGACATAGGGAACCACAAGTAATAATAGCAACAAAAAAAAGGAAATAAAAGTAGGCTGAAATATTAGTAGGCCTAGGTTAGGCTATAGAGCCTATCCCTCTCAGCTAAAGGAAAATAAATATAGATTAGACGGCTATAATGACATTTAGCGGGGCGGGTGGGTCTTTGGAGGTTGGCTATATGTTGTCTTACCTCCTTTAGTAATGTCAGTAATCACATTTAGTCATTGGTCCATTTCTCATTGACCAGGATTGTCTTTCAAAAAACGTTTTGCCTCTTTGGGAGTTTTGAAGTGTCGCAGGGCTCCTTGGTGAATAATCCTGAGCTCGTTCGGGTATTTGAATCCCCTAAAGATGCCTCGGTCAATGGAGTATTTCTTCACCTCGTCAAACTCTTGGCGCTTTCAGCATATTCCAGCTGACAGGTCCTGGTGTAAAGTGAGTTTGGCGTTTCCCACTGTAATGGTGTTGATTGTCGCCACCTGTAGGACTTGTTCCTTGTCGGTGAATCTCAGGAAACATATGGTGATTGGGCGCGGTGGTTGTCTGGCTGCTGGTGGGGGCCTCAATGCTCGGTGAGTTCACTCGAGTTCTATAGGTCTGTCGGTGGACAGGTGGAGCCACTCGGGAAGTTTGTCTTGCAGGTAGCGGATCAGTGGCATGTTTCCCTCCTTCTTTTTCTCCCAGATTTAATAGAACACAATTATTCCTTCGCCCCCTGTTTTCCAGGTTCTCTGTTTTCTCTTCCAGATGCTCTATTTTCTTTTTAGCATATGCTATTGTTTCCATGGTGTTTGTCAATAAGTTTTCCATGGATAGGATTCGCCCCTCTGCCTCGTCCAGGGGCCCCGCGTTTATGCTTATCTTGTTGTTGATGTCAGGCAAAGCATTTTCCAGGATTGTCACCTTGCCCCCTATCGCACTGAGCTGAGAGTTAATGGCATCTAATTTAATGTTGAGTTCTGTACGTTGGGATGTCAGCTCAGAAAGGATGTCTACGACAGAGTGCGAGGTTGTAATTCGTTGGGCCTCGGGGGGGGAACGGGTCCTCTTGCTCCTGGCTAATGGCGCTAGCTTTTTCTGAAGCTAGCTGCTTCTTGGAGGCTTTTTCCGTCGCTAATGCTTGAGTCCGGGTAAAAATGTCACATGTAATGTCGCCTTTTGTAGCCGCCATGACTTTTTGACTAAAGCTAAAGGAGTTTAAACTTGAAGTAGAGGTAAGATTAGGAATTGGAAACTACTTGTGCGGAGCTCTTAGTTCACGCGGCCATCTCGTTCAAGGGTCACGTGATCCCCCTCAAACACACCCTTGTAGATGGAGGGAAGAGAGCGAAAGAGAAGAAGAAAGAGAGAAAGAGACGAGCCTTCACTCAGGTTCTATAGAGATAGACTTAGAGAGCAGAGCCGCCACACACCGACTATCAATCTCCTATCAATCTCCTCTGTCCACCTCTGCCTCAATCTATCCATCAATCACTCCGAATCTTTTTCACTCCAGCTAACCCTGTCTCTCCCTCTTTTGTGTTATACTTCTCTCTCTTCGTACATTCTCTCTGTCCTTCACTCTCCCATTTACCCTCTGTACACTGTCACGTTCTTGCTGAATACGAGATAAATTACTGAAATGTCTAATGCAAACGGGACTAAACTCACTTCTGTCATCATGAAGTGCTTTGAGAGACTAGTCAAGGATCATATCACCTCTACCTTACCTGTCACCCTAGACCCACTTAATTTGCTTACCGCCCCAATAGATCCACAGAAGATGCAATCGCCGTCACACTGCACAATGCCCGATCCCATCTGGACAAGAGGAATACCTACATAAGAATGCTGTTCTTTGACTATAGCTCAGCATTCAACACCATAGTACCCTCCAAGCTCATCATTAAGCTTGAGGCCCTGGGTCTGAACCCTGCCCCACAAGGGTGCGTGCTGAGGCCCCTCCTGTACTCCCTGTTCACCCATGACTGCGTGGCCAAGCACGCCTCCAACTCAATCATCAAGTTTGCCAACGACACAACAGTAGTAGGCTTGATTACCAACAATGACGAGACAGCCTACAGGAAGGAGGAGAGGGCTCACACTCAATGTCAGCAAAACAAAGGAGATGATCGTGGACTTCAGGAAACAGCAGAGGGAGCACGTCCCTAACCACATCAAAGGGACCGCAGTGGAGAAGGTGGAAAGCTTCAAGTTCCTCGGCGTACACATCACTGACAAGCTGAAATGGTCCACCCACACAGACAGTGTGGTGAAGAAGGCGCAACAGTGCCTCTTCAACCTCAGGAGGCTGAAGAAATTTGGCTTGACACCTAAAACCCTCACAAACTTTTACAGATGCACAATTGAGAGCATCCTGTCGGGCTGTATCACCGCCTGGTACAGCAACTGCACCGCCCGCAACTGCAGGGTTCTCCAGAGGGTGCCCAATGCATCACCGGGGGCAGACTACCTGCCCTCCAGGACGCCCTACAGCACCCGGTGTCACAGGAAGGCCAAAAAGATCATCAAGAACAACAACCACCCGAGCCACTGCCTGTTCACCCCACTATCATCCAGAAGGCAAGGTCAGTACATGTGCATCAAAGGTGGGACCGAGAGACTGAAAAACAGCTTTTACCTCAAGGCCATCAGACTGTTAAATAGCCATCACTAGCACATAAAGGCTGCTGCCTATATACATAGATTTGAAATCACTGGCCACTTTAATAAATGGAACACAAGTCACTTTAAGCTTTATGTTGATGTATAACACTTGTATGTTTTATGAATTCTTATTATGAGTATTTCTGTTTTTGAATTTGGCGTGCTGCAATTTCACTGGATGTTCTCAAATCAATCCCGTTAACGAGATTCGAGTGGGAATGGGATATAAGGGATCCCTAAGAGGTTTTAATAATGTTTACATATTTTGCGTTACTCATCTCATATGTATATACTGTATTCTATACTATTCTACTGTATTTTAGTTTATGCCACTCTGACATTGCTCGTCCATATATGTATATATTCTTAATTCCATTCCTTACTTAAATGTGTGTGTATTGGGTATATGTTGGGAAATTGTTAGATATTACTGCACTGTCGGAGCTAGAAACTCAAGCATTTCGCTACACCCGAAATAACATCTGCTAAACACATGTATGTGACCAATAAAATGTGATTTGATTTGAACTCAGTGAAGGAAGATGCAGCATGACGTCATCCCCTGTCAGTGGATATACGGTACCTGCACTCTAAAGAAAAACCCACTCACACAACAATCATACTTCCATACACAACACTACACATACACACGCACACGGGTACATGCGCACGCATACACACAAATGCACATGTACACACGAGCACACACACAAACAGAGAGAGAGAGAAAGAGAGACCATCATGCCCATTGATGTAGAACAGCAGCTTCTAAGTGGCCATTAAGCAAACAGACAGTAGCTAAAGACTCTCAGAGCTATTTGGGCCTGTCCCTGTACCCATTACATCCTGATGAGGTATTTTATAGTGCTTTATAATGGGGAATCATAGAGCTGCTAGACAGTTAGTACTCTATATGAGGACACCAGCCAGAGTGGTTGAACACCCCTTTCTCGCCTCTCTTCTCCTTTTCACTCCTATACTTCCCATTCCTCCTATCCTGTAGCATCTTTAATTCCCTCTCCTCTTTCCCCTCCCCTTTCCTCCCCCTCTCGTTCCCTGGAGGTGTGGTGCAGGTGTGGTGGTGTGGGGATGGTTATGGTGTTGATAATTTATTGATCAGGTTATGGTGTATTAAGGTAGAGTGATTTTATCCCTGGGTGTAGAGGATTCAGCTGATACAAAGGGAGGGGAGATCACACATTGATAACATACCCTAACTGCACCAGTTAAAGTGGAACTGACAACGTTTTAACTACTTTGCAGATATGTAACAAACAGACAATCATAAATCCACACAAAAATATCAAATTTACAGGTTATGCCATACAACCAGGTTTTAAAAATAGGTTCTATTTGACAAAAAGATCCATGATGTATAGCAAGGCGTTGTTGGCAGAATTCACCAGTACATTTATTGGTAGTCCAAAAAAATATTGCAACCAGCTGGCCTGGTCCATAGTTATTTGTCTCTACCCATTCGGGATGCAATTCTCATCTCAGTGACTCAATATTTTGGACAAAAACTGACAAATGTAACTAAGACTGGGAATGTCAAAATAATAGTGATTGACATTCTGAGTCTTTTCAGTGAAAAGGTGTCATTTGGTTAGCAAGCAAGAAATGTCAATCATTTTGCTAGCTAGCTACCCATGCTTAATATCAACTACTGTAATCCACAGTAAGCATGCACATCTCTTAGTTGTCAATCAAATGTATTTGGCATCGATCAAATGGTGGATAGACAGTTCCCATTCAGTTGGCAAAACGTGGGTTGGGACAAGCATGCATTGGCAGGCAAGCTGCAGAAGGGAGAGCAGGCTACTATTCCCCATTGTTTAGCAGTGCAATTTTGACGGCCAACTACAAGCTGAAAAAGTTTGGCGGGGGGGGGGGGATGACGACGACAATGACGGCATTGAGAGGAAACTTCTTCAAAGGGAATCTTTCTAGATCTACAGATTCAACACATATCCTCTTGGCCTTAACGAGGAGTTCGACTCAAAAAACTTTTTTATAATTCCAAAATGTTCTTAACTACTTTGTTGTTTTGTTTACCCTAGTTGAATATATTGTGGCGTATAGCAGGTCAGCCACCAGGGGGAGACTCGTCGAGGCCTTGTGACAGACGGAGTATACATCACGAGGCGATGGCTCCATCTGCTGGACGTGCCAGGTCTCGACGGGCTCTCCAGCCAGGACTAATTGGGGCTGATTGGGAGTTGGTGAGTAATCAAGGGCTGATTGCTCACCAGCTGTACAAGTCCCATAAAGCTGCTAGAAGGGCAGCACACAGGGGAGAGTGGGGGAAGAAAGGACTCCCGTATATTTGGGGACGGTTGCAGAGGTAACAGGAGTGAGTTCAGTTTTTGATCCCCACAGGATACAGCAAGACCCGGAGCCAAGAAGACGATATCCCAGAGAGGGTCTCATGGGGGAGACCTATTCTTTTCTTTTGAACTATTATTTTAATAAACACGTTTGAAACTGAGCTTATCCCACTCTGTCCGTGTCTGATCTGTGTAAACTTTTTGACCCAACCCCCTGGTCTGGCACAAGTGGTGGAGAATGCGGGCATTGTGATAACGTGGTCAGATCAGGGTTGACGTTTACACAGCATCAGCATGGACGAGTTGATAGCTCAGTTCGTCTGGGCCAAACAAGCACAACAGGCGGTTCAGGAACGAATGCTGGAGGAACAGCGACTACAAAACCTCCGCCTCGTTGAGGAAATCAGGAAGCTGCAAGGAGGAGAGTCTCCTGAATCACATCCCAACCAGTTTTTAATCAAGCTAACGGAAGACGATGACATCGAAACATACCTCTGTACGTTTGAACGGACAGCGCTACGAGAAGGATGGCCAAGGCCGAAGTGGGCAAGTCTGCTGGCCCCGTTCCTCTTTGAGAATGCCCAAAAGGCGTATTGGGACCTGAACGACGAACAGGCGGCTAACTATGATGGACTCAAATGGGAGATACTCAGCTGCTACGGGTACAGCCTGGCCCATCAGGCTCAACTGTTCCACGACTGGAGATTCGTACCCGACGCATCCCCCTGAGCCCAGCTGAGCAACCTACTGCGCGTCACCAGGGCATGGCTCCTAACCGACGTATCCACCCTCTCCATCCTCGACAAAGTGGTCCTGGATCGCTTCTTATGGGTGCTACCCCACGACATGAAGAGGTCAGCGAGTCTATGCGTGCCCCAGACCTTGGAGGGCCTCCTAGAAGCAGTGGAGACACATCAGAACACTCAGGCCCTGCTGAGTGGGAGCCGGGCCGAGTCAGCGACCCGTTCGAGGGGACGGAAGGACAGCCCCACCGCTGTGTATCAAGAACTGACAATCGGCAGGGTCAAAGGACCGCAAACCCGTGGAGAGACGGCTGGGGTAGGGCCGACCCGCCACCGTCGACCCCAGGTAGATGGAGACCAAAGGAAGTCTTTTGAGTGTGGCGCCCGGGGGCACATTGCCTGGAATTGCCCGGCTCGAGAGGTCGATGCCATCAGCAAGCCTGTCACCTCCTGTTGGGCGTACCACGAATCAACTGCATCCATGGTCCCGGTGAAGGTTGACAGACACGACACGGAAGCTCTATTAGACTCCGGAAGTATGGTTACGCTCGTAACCACGAGGCTGCTGAACAAGGAGACCGAATGGGGTAGGGAGATGTCCATTTCCTGTGTTCACGGTGACACAAAGCGGTATCCAACCGTATGGACCAACATCGTGACGCCACAAGGGAGCTGCCAGATGATGGTGGGTGCAGTACCAGAGTTGCCGGTACCTCTCCTAGTGGGACGGGATTGTCCGCTGTTCGCGGCCCTATGGGGGCACGAGCTGAAGAAAAAATATGAGCGGGCCGAAGAAGAAAGCGGGGACGACCCATCGCTTGTGCGGCCCAGAAGCAACCGGTTGACCAACCTGTATCTACGGGTCCAGAGTCGGAGGGGGCACCGGAACCCGACCCCCCTGGGGAACCAATATAGGAGGAGCCCAGCCTCCCCCTCCTCGATTTTGAAGGGCCAGTCGAGACACCGGGGGCCAACACTGGGGGCCAACTGAGGGGACAAATCAGGACGGCCCAGTGGGAGGATCCGAACTTGAAAGCCGCCCCAGCCCAAGTGATAGCGGTGGATGGACAGCTACTTCCGGGGGTGAGTGACTGGCGATACCCCCATTTCCAAATCAAGAATAACCTTTTGTATCAGGTGTCACGCCAACAGGGGGAACTTCGAGAGGTATTGTTGCTGCCCCGACGGTACGTGGGAACCGTTCTTCAGCTGGCCCACCTGTTGGGGGCGCACCTGGGAATGTAGAAGAGCCGGTAATGGATCGCCGCCCGGTTCCACTTGCCCGGGATGAGGAGGGCCGTGGAAGACTGCTGTCGCAGCTGCCCGGAGTGTCAACTCACTGCCCCAAAAGCACACTTCTAAAACCCACTGGTCCCCCTACCGATCACCGGGGTGCCCTTTGAACACATCGCCATGGACATAGTGGGACCCCTGGTAAAAACAGCACGAGGACACCGGTACATCCTGGTGATAGTAGATTATGCCACCTGGTATCCTGAGGCCATTCCCCTATGGGCGGCGGTATCCAAGGGAATCGCCCAGGAGCTGTTCCACCTCTTTAGCCGGGTGGGCCTCCCGAACGAGATCCTAACAGACCAAGGTACTGAGTTTATGTCCCGCCTCATGAAAGAGTTGTATGCTCTCCTGCAGATCAAGCAGATCCGTACCTTCATCTTTCACCCGCAGAAGGATGGGCTCGTCGAGCGCTTCAATAAAATGCTCAAACAAATGCTGCGGAAGGTCATCGAGCAGGACGGGAAGAACTGGGACCAGCTACTACCCCACCTAATGTTTTCAATCCGAGCAGTACCCCAGTCCTCCACTGGGTTTTCCCCTATCGAACTCCTCTACGGGAGGAGGCCACGCGGCCTACTGGACCTCACCAAGGAGGTGTGGGAAGCCCAACCGACCCCCCTACGTAGCGTGGTAGAGCACGTGGAGACGATGAGAGAGCGGATGACAGCCATATGGCCAGTCGTGAGAGAACATATGGAGAAGGCCCAACGCGCCCAAGCCCAGGTCTACAATCGGGGAGCCCAGCCCCGAGAATTCCAGGTGGGAGACAGGGTGTTGGTCTTAACCTCTTTGGGCTAGGGGGCAGTATTTTGACGTCCGGATGAAATATATATATATATACAGTGGGGGGGGGGAAGTATTTGATCCCCTGCTGATTTTGTACGTTTGCCCACTTACAAAGAAATGATCAGTCTATAATTTTAATGGTAGGTTTATATGAACAGTGAGAGACAGAATAACAACAACAAAAAATCCAGAAAAACGCATGTCAAAAATGTTATAAAATGATTTCCATCTTAATAAGGGAAATAAGTATTTGACCCCTCTGCAAAACATGACTTAGTACTTACATTTACATTTTACATTTTAGTCATTTAGCAGACGCTCTTATCCAGAGCGACTTACAGTAGTGAATGCATACATTTTCATACACTTTTTTTTTGTACTGGCCCCCCGTGGGAATCGAACCCACAACCCTGGCGTTGCACACACCATGCTGGCGTTGCACACACCATGTTGGCGTTGCAAACACCATGCTCTACCAACTGAGCCACAGGGAGCAAAACCCTTGTTGGCAATCACAGAGGTCAGACGTTTCTTGTAGTTGGCCACCAGGTTTGCACACATCTCAGGAGGGATTTTGTCCCACTCCTCTTTGCAGATCTTCTCCAAGTCATTAAGGTTTCGAGGCTGACGTTTGGCAACTCGAACCTTCAGCTCCTTCCACAGATGTTCTATGGGATTAAGGTCTGGAGACTGGCTAGGCTATTGCAGGACCTTAATGTGCTTCTTCTTGAGCCATTGTCATGCTGGAATACCCATCCACGACCCATTTTCAATGCCCTGGCTGAGGGAAGGAGGTTCTCACCCAAGATTTGACAGTACATGGCCCCGTCAAATGATGCGGTGAAGTTGTCCTGTCCCCTTAGCAGAAACACACCCCCAAAGCATAATGTTTCCACCTCCATGTTTGACGGTGGAGATGGTGTTCTTGGGGTCATAGGCAGCATTCCTCCTCCTCCAAACACGGCGAGTTGAGTTGATGCCAAAGAGCTCCATTTTGGTCTCATCTGACCACAACACTTTCACCAGTTGTCCTCTGAATCATTCAGATGTTCATTGGCAAACTTCAGACGGGCATGTATATGTATTCTTGAGCAGGGGGACCTTGCGGGCGCTGCAAGATTTCAGTCCTTCACGGCGTAATGTATTACCAATTGTTTTCTTGGTGACAATGGTCCCAGCTGCATTAAGATCATTGACAAGATCCTCCCATGTAGTTCTGGGCTGATTCCTCACCATTCTCATGATCGTTGCAGCCCCAGGCAGAGGGATATTGACAGTTCTTTTGTGTTTCTTCCATTTGCAAATAATCGCACCAAATGTTGTCACCTTCTACCAAGCTGCTTGGCGATGGTCTTGTAGCCCATTCCAGCCTTGTGTAGGTCTACAGTCTTGTCCTTGACATCCTTGGAGAGCTCTTTGGTCTTGGCCATGGTGGAGAGTTTGGAATCTGATTGATTGATTGCTTTTGTGGACAGGTGTCTTTTTTACAGGTAACAAGCTGCGGTTAGGAGCACTCCCTTTAAGAGTGTGCTCCTAATCTCAGCTCGTTACCTGTATAAAAGACACCTGGGAGCCAGAAATCTTTCTGATTGAGAGGGGGTCAAATACTTATTTCCCTCATTAAAATGCAAATCAATTTATAAAATGTTTGACATGCGTTTTTCTGGATATTTTTGTTGTTATTCTGTCTCTCACTGTTCAAATAAACCTACCATTAAAATTATAGATTGATCCTTTCTTTATCAGTGGGCAAACATACAAAATCAGCAGGGGATCAAATACTTTTTTCCCCCACTGTATATGTATATATAAATATATATATATATATATATATATATATATATATATATATATATATATATATATATATATATATATATATATATATATATATATATAAGTCCCAGGTACGACTTGACCTATGTATATATATATATATATATATATATATATATATATATATATATATATATATATACACACACAGCACCAGTCAAAAGTTTGGACACACCTACTCATTCGAGTTTTTCTTTATTTTTACTATTTTCTACATTGTGGAATAATTGTTAAGACATCAAAACTCTGAAATAACACATATGAAATTATGTAGTAAACAAAAAAGTCTTAAACAAATCAAAATGTGTTTTATATTTGAGATTCTTATAGAAAAAAAACAAATTGAACCTTTATTTAACTAGGCAAGTGTCACGAATGCTGTCTTCAAATTCCCTGTCATATAGGAGCCAAGGCGCAGCATGCCGGTAATTCCACATCTTTATTGAAGGAAACAGAACCAAAACAATAAACAGGTACGCAGCGTAACGTAATAAACGTAACGCACTGTGCCGTACACACACAGAAATAACAATAACCCACAAACACAGGTGGGGAACAGGCTGCCTAAGTATGATTCCTAATCAGAGACAACGATAGACAGCTGCCTCTGATTAGGAACCATACTCGGCCCAAAACAAAGAAATACAAAAACAACATAGACATACAACACATAGAATGCCCACCCCATGTCACACCCTGACCTAACCAAACAACTCTCTCAGGTCAGGGCGTGACAGCAAGTCAGTTAAGAACAAATTCTTATTTTCAATGATGGCCTAGGATCAGTGTGTTAACTGCCTTGTTCAGGGGCAGAACGACAGATTTTTACCTTGTAAGCTCAGGGATTTCATCTTGCAACCTTTCGGTTACTAGTCCAAAGCTGTAACCACTAGGGTACCTGCCGCCCACAAAATAGCAACCCTTTGCCTTGATGAGAGCTTTACACACTCTTGGCATTCTCTCAACCAACTTCATGAATGAATTTCAGTTAACAGGTGTGCCTTGTTAAAAGTACATTTCTGGAATTTGTTTACTTTTTAATGCGTTTGAGCCAATCAGTTGTGTTGTGACAAGATAGAGGTGGTATACAGAAGATAGCCCTATTGGTAAAAGACCAAGTCCATATTATGGCAAGAACAGCTCAAATAAGCACAGAGAAAGACAGTCCATCATTAATTTAAGAGATGAAGGTCAGTCAATAGGGAAGATTTCAAGAACTTTGAAAGTTTCTTCAAGTGCAGTCGCAAAAATCATCAAGCACTATGATGAAACTGGCTCTCATGAGGATCGTCACAGGAAAGGAAGACCCAGAGTTACCTCTGCTGTAGAGGATAAGTTCATTAGAGTTACCAGCCTCAGAAATTGCTGCCCAAATAAATGCTTCAGAGAGTTCAAGTAACAGACACATCTCAACATCAACTGTTCAGAGAAGACTGTGTCAATCAGGCATTCATGGTCAAATTGCTGCAAAGAAACCACTACTACAGGACACCAATAATAAGAAGAAACTTGCTTGGGCCAAGGAAGACGAGCAATGGACATTAGACCAGTGGAAATCTGTCTTTAGGTCTGATGAGTCAAAATTTTAGATTTTTGGTTCTAACCGCCGTGTCTTTGTGAGACGCAGAGTAGGTGAACGCATGATCTCCGCATGTGTGGTTCCCACCGTGAAGCATGGATGATGAGGTGTGATGGTGTGGGGGTGCTTTGCTGGTGACACTGTCAGTGATTGATTTGGAATTTAAGGCACACTTAACCAGCATGGCTACCACAGCATTCTGCAGCGATACGCCATCCCATCTGGTTTGCTCTTAGTGGGACTATCATTTGTTTTTCAACAGGACAATGACCCAACATACCTCCAGGCTGTGTAAGGGCTATTTGACCAACCTCAACCCAATTGAGATGGTTTAGGATTAGTTGGACCGCAGAGTGAAGGAAAAGCAGCCAACAAGTGCTCAGCATATGTGGGAACTCCTTCAAGACTGTTGGAAAAGCATTCCAGGTGAAGCTGGTTGAGAGAATGACAGGAGTCTGCAAAGCTGTCATCAAGGCAAAGGATGGCTTACTTGGTTACTACATGATTCCATATGCGTTATTTCATAGTTGTGATGTATTCACTATTATTCTACAATTTAGAAAATAGTAAAAAATAAAGAAAAACCCTTTAATGAGTAGGTGTGTCCAAACTTTTGACTGGTACTGCATATATATATACTGTAAATATTGATCACATTTCTCATGTATGCTCATATATTATGTTGATATTGTGAACCAATATTATATATTTTTACTTCCTGTTTCATAACATCCGGAGTCGCTCGAGCGAAATGAGCCAAGTAAAGCCATCACTAACACAGAGAGGCTGCTGCCTACAAACAGACTTGAAATCATTGGCCACACTAACAAATGGATCACTAGTCACTTTATTAATGCCACTTTAATAATGATGTTTACATATCTTTCATTACTCATCCCATATGTATATACTGTATTTTATACCATCTATTGCATCTTACCTATGCCGCTCGGTCATTGCTCATCCATATATTTATATATACATATTCTTATTCCATCCCTTTACTTAAATGTGTGTGTATTTGGTAGTTGTTGTGGAATTGTTAGATTACATTTTAGATATTGCTGCACTGACGGAACTGGAAGCACAAGTATTTCGCTACACCCGCAATAACATCTGCTAACCATGTGTATGTGACCAATAACATGTGATTTGATTTGAACTCACCTATATCTCCATCACCTGCAAAGAGTGCATATTCTTCAGCTTTAATTTGCATATAGGCCTACTGTAGTTCTGATTGGCTATGGCGCACCTGTCTATGTAGAGTCCGTTCCTGGACAAGACTGACACGTTTTTAATAGTGCATCGTCTATTAATTGTCCAAACGCACGTCCGCTTTCCCAATCTATATTGCTGTAGAATTTTCACAAATGCCTTACTATATGAC
This sequence comes from Salmo salar, assembly GCF_965601325.2. NCBI lineage: Eukaryota > Metazoa > Chordata > Actinopteri > Salmoniformes > Salmonidae > Salmo > Salmo salar. The sequence continues at coordinate 58,232,487 of NC_138310.1, read as the reverse complement.
ATTCCCAAACATTCAATGAATTTATGAAAACACGAAAATGACCATATCTAAGTGCTCGTCTGGGGGTGTATAGGAACATATGTTTTACAAGATTTCATGTTGCTAATACGCTGTCAGTTCCACTTTAAACACATACTGTACACCAGGAAGAAAATACACACAGGAAAATATACACACAGATAGAATTCCTAAACACACCAGTATACAGTAAGTGTGTTTCCATTGTTATCTACTTCCCCCCACATATCCTCATCTCACAGTGGCTTCAAAGCAATGGGATTCCTCTTGGCTAATAAGACATTCCTCAACACACAATTACAAATACATACACACACACTCACACGTGTACACACACACAACTACAAACACACATTTAGATGCTTGTAGGCTGTCCATAGTGTGATCAGAAATTGTTTCCTATCTCTCTTCTCTCTCCACCAATTCATCTCTCATTTCTCCTTTTCTCCTTTGGAGGGTGAAGATAACAAACAAGAGGATGACCTCTCTTCTGTTTCATCCCTTGTTCATACATCAAAAAGAAGAGAAAGAATGGGTGGATGTGCTTGATCAAATGTGCTTGTGTGAGAGCTGGAGAGATTCCCTCGCATTCTTTCTCTAGGGCTTTCTGTGGTATAGTTTACCTCCCTATCTGCTAGAGTACACATACACACACGCACAGACACACACACACCCTGAGATGATCACGTTCCCCTCTGAGCCTTGGAGAGGAAGAAACACACAGAATACACAAACTCAAAGAGCATCAAAATCCCCCTTCACACACCAATTAACTTTTAGACACATGCATACACACAAGGTCACACACACATAGAGCTAACCTACCACTGAATACACCGATTGGCATGTGTGTGTTGCTCATTAGAAAAACAAGATTTCAGTCTTGGAAGTGTGTTTCCTGACCGATTCGTTGTTTGGTTAATGATGTTTGTCCCCAATGAGACACTGTAGACACGGAAGCCTATTTTACTTCCTCAAAATCCCCAGAATGAATCTAAGAGAACTCAAGAAATCTGTAAGAAATGTTGACGTTTTTGGCAAGGATGTTTTACATCTAACTAAGATGTTTGGTGTTATATTTCTCAAGTAAACAAATGTGTGATTTGTTCTCTTATGTAAACAAATTCTAAGCTGCTGGCCAGGTCTATCTCACTGTCTATGCTATTGGATAGAGAGCAAACACTGAGCTGTTCACCCCACGTCAGTGGGCAAATGGACATTGTCAAATCAAAACCCAACCTTCATTTACCCGTTGTGACTCACTGTCACACCCTGATCTGTTTCACCTGTCCTCGTTATTGTCTCCACCCCCTCCAGGTGTTGCTTGTTTTCCCCAGTGTATTTATCCCTGTGTTTCCTGTCTCTCTGTGCCAGTTTGTCTTGTATGTTCCAAGTCAATCAGCGGTTTCCCGTACTCCTGCCTTTGCTATTCTCTTTTTTCTAGTCCTCCCGGTTTTGGCCTTTGCTGGTTCTGGACTCTGTACCCGCCTGCCTGACCATTCTGCCTGCCTTGACCACAAGCCTTTCTGCTACTCTGTACCTCCTGAACTCTGAACTGGCTTTGACCTTTTGCCTGTCCACGACCATTCTCTTGCCTACCCCTTTGGCTTTATTAAACATCTTAAACTCCAACCATCTGCCTCCTGTGTCTGCATCTGGGTCTCGCCTTGTGTCATGACACTCACGGATGTTCCAGACTCCGTTATAGACGAGACTGACTTTATGAAAAAAATTATCTTATTTACACTTTGTAGTCAGTGTCGACACCAGGAGAACTGTTTCTGACTCATATCGTTGCCACATCCTTTTTAAAGGCAGTCGCTCTTTAAAGTAGTTTGACCTGTATCTCCAAACTGAACAGAAACCTGCCTGATTGATCTGAGAGGAAGCAACGGAGACCTGGCCTGAAAGAGATCAAGACCAACACATTGTATTTCCAAAAAATATTCTACTCAATTTCGTTCTTGTCTCATTGCCGCAACACCCCAATGGGCTCAGGACAGGCGAAGGTCGAGTCATGCGTCCTCCGAAACATGACACGCCAAACCACACTTGACACCCGCACGCTTAACCTGGAAGCCGCACCGATGTGTTGGAGGAAACACCGTTCAACTGACGACCAAAGTCAGCCTGCAGGTGCCCGGAGTCGCTCGAGCGAAATGAGCCAAGTAAACCCAAACCCTCCCCTAACCCAGATGACGCTGGGCCAATTGGGCGCCGCCCTATGGGACTCCAAGTTGTGACACAGCCTGGGATCAAACCCGGGTCTGTAGTGACTCCTCAAGCACTGCAATGCAGTGTCTAAGACCGCAGCACCACTTGGGAGGCCCAAAGACCAACAACTTAAACACAATTAGCACGCTAAATCATTGGTATCATTAGCATCTTAAAGTGTGTATGTGTGTGTGTGCGCGCGTTTGTTTGTAAAAATGTCTCTAGATGACAAGAAAATGTGTTTATTAGATGCATCCATCAAGCTCCACCTCCTATATTACAACACTGCCTAATTAGACGTCCATTACCAGAGACTTATGACATTCTTTACCCCCACCCCCCGTTAAACAGGCATTGATTGGCTCATTGCCTCCCACCTCCTGACACGCTAATGGTCGATAGAGACAGTAATTTTCTATGGATGGGCCTAATCGAGGCTAAATGGCTGAATATAGGCATTGTTGTAAAAGATTGGAGAGAGACAGAGACAGAGAGACACAGAGAGAGAGAGAGAGAGAGAGAGAGTAAGAGAGAGGGAGAGAGAAAGAAAAGAACGACTGCATATGTCTACTCATTCTATTTCAATGGGACAGCGGCAAAAAAAAATTCTGAAGGTACAGACTGGTGCATAATAAACACTACAATAGTCCTATGTCAGAGAGTGCAGAGAGAGAGAGAGTGAATGTCTCCGCCTGCAGTGCCACTGTCAGGGTTATAGTAAGGGACAGACCATTCCACAGCCTTGAGGGCTACTGTAATGTTACAGGTCAGAGGTCACAGCATTGATCTCTTCCTCTCCTGTGTAGATGCTTTATAGAGGATGTGTTGCGTTGGGGTGATCAGGAAGGTGAGGGGTCAAAGGTTACATCATTGCTTTGGAGAGGGGCGGTCCGTGCCACTGAAGATTGGATGAGATAAACATGTCCTACAAACGTAAATTCACAAGATTGAAGGGAAGGGCCTACTTTCTTTTGTTATTTTAGTCATTAAGAGGTACCCCTCCCTGCTTCACCTCTGCTCTCAAAAAGGAGATCTACTCATTCTTCCTCTCCACTTTCTCCACTCTGAGGTTTCAGTCCTCCAAAGGCCTCTTCCCTCTGCCTGCTCTGTCTCCTCTAATACAGGGCAGTGTCAAACACACACACACACACACACACACACACACACACACACACACACACACACACACACACACACACACACACACAACACAACACAACACAACACAACACACACACAGAGAGAGAGGACCATCTCTGTGATTTGGTTAATGTACAGTAATACTGGCAGGGTGATGAGGGAAGAGGGGAGGGAGTGAATAGGAGAAGGAGAGGAAGAGAGGGGAAACATACAGTAGTAAGGAAGAGGGGACCAGAAGGGAGAGACAGTATACTCCTCCAGAGCGTCTCTCTCTCTCACTGCACTCCCTCCCATGGAAGAGGATTCTCTGGCCATAGGTATCCAGTGTATCAGTGGATCTGACTGGGAGATGGGCTAAACAGGGGGAAATCCATGTGGTTCATACACACATAACCTCCAATGCTCTGATGTGTCTACCCAGCCCCAGAAGCACACAGAACAGGAAGGGGAGGAGAATGATTGTGATTGGGAGTAGAAAAGTGAGGGTGGGGGGTAAGTGTTGGTGCACGTGTGTGTGTGCGTGCAGGTGTGTATGTGTATGTGTGTGTGTGTGTATGTGTGTGTGTGTGTGTGTGTATGTGTGTGTGTGTTTCCGTGCGTGCGTATGTGCGTGTGTGTGCGTGTGTGTGTGTGTGTGTGTGTGTGAGCGTGCGTACGTGCATGCCATTGCTGGTTTATGAGTGTGTTGGTAATTGGAGCTAAGGGAGTAGTGCTTCCTATTCCTAAACGACCAAATTAAAACCTCCAATAGCCTGTCGTAAAGCACAGCATCCAATCAAAACACAGGCTGCGGTAAACCACAATATCCAATCAAAGGATGGTGAAGGCGGCCCTAAAGCACAGCATCTACTTTCATTCAATATAGGATCCAGTATAGAGCGGTTCTGCTTAACACGGGACTAAATCTACACACATTCACTCCATTAAAAGGCAATTCCACCACTTTTCAACCTAATTTTTATCTCCAGCACAATAAAAGTGTCTACATATGTGAAAACGGCGCATTTCTACGTTTTGTAGAGAATGTATAAAGTTAAAACATTCTACCTGACGAGATCATCAAAAGTGAAAACATTTTAAAAACAGTGATTTTTAAACACTATGGGATTCATGTGGGAAGCAAGGAAATACCCTCCTCTGGTTAGAAACTATTTGCAGGTTTTGAAAATCACCGTTCTATATTTTGTTTCTACGGTGTGATGCCACAGAGAAGCATTTTTTTCTTCTTCTCTTTCTAACCACAGATCATAGAAACAAGCTGTTGTCACATACAGTGTGTCGACACTGGTTTGGTGCTGGATATAATGAATATGAGGTTGAAATGTGGTTGGGTTGCCCTTTAACATTATAAAAAAGTTACGTCTTCAGCTCCATCTCATCCTCTTCTCTTCCCTACTCTCTCTTTTCCCTCTCTTATCCCTCTTTACTTTCTACCACCAGTGTTTCCCCTATATTCAATTAGCAGCATTGCCGCCCTCCCCCAAAAATGATCAGATAAGGATATATAATTTTCGGGAATGTAAAAAAGAAAATCTGTGTAAACATAAACAATTAAAACCAGATATAGAGTATGTAGAAAAGATAATGGACCTATATATTTTTTAAATAAGATCATCTTTGAGAACTAGCAATCAGCAAAATAAAAATTTGAGAGAAACTGTCAGAGAGAATCTAAAATTCCAAAAATGTCATAGCATGGGGCCCCGATTGATTTTGTTATGTTTGAGTCACTCAGATAGCATAAGAACACGGCATAAGCTTTGTATAGAATTACAGTACATTTGCTTTAATACTGAAACCTTTTCTCTCCACCTGTCACGCCCTGACCTTAGAGAGCCTTTTCATTTCTCTATTTCGTTAGGTCAGGGTGTGATTTGGGTGGGCATTCTAGTTTTTCTATTTCTTTGTTGGCCGGGTATGGTTCCCAATCAGAGGCAGCTGTCTATCATTGTCTCTGATTGTGGATCATACTTAGGCAGCCTTTTTTCCACCTTTAGTTTGTGGGATCTTGTTTTTTGGTACTGTGCTGTGTAGCCCTACTGAACGTTACGTTTCGTTTGTATTTGTTTTGTTTTGGGTGTTCATCTAATAAAGTATGATGTACGCCTACCACGCTGCACCTTGGTCCGATCCTTCCATCGACGAATGTAACAGAAGATCCCACCACAAACGGACCAAGCAGCGTGGCCAGGAGGAGCAGACATCCTGGACATGGGAGGATATCTTGGACGGTAAGGGATCCTGGAGTTGGGAGGAAATCCTGGCTGGAAAAGATCGCCTTCCATGGGAGCAGACAGAAGCAGCGAGGGAGCATCAACGACGACACCGGGGTTTGCGACCACGAGGGAAGCCCGAGAGGCAGCCCCCCCCAAAACGGGGTGGTTGGCGGAGCCAGGTTTCAGACCAGAGCCAACTCTCCGCACTCGCTTTAAGGAGCGTGTGACCGTTCAGGCACCATGTTATGCGGTGATACGCAATGTGTCTCCAGTGCGCATCCACAGCCCGGTGCGTTCTGTGCCAGCTCCTCACACTTGCCGTGCGAAAGTGAGCATCCAGCCAGGACGGGTTGTGCCAGCTCAGCGCTCCCGGTCTCCAGTACGCCTCCTCGGTCCAGGATATCCTGCGCCGGCTCTACGCACTGTGTTGCCAGTGGGCCTTCACAGCCCAGTGCGTCCTGTGCCAGCACCCCGCACTTGCCGGGCTAAAGTGAGCATCCAGCCAGGACGGGTTGTGCCGGCTCAGCGCTCCTGGTCTCCAGTACGCCTCCTCGGTCCAGGATATCCTGCGCTGGCTCTACGCACTGTGTCGCCAGTGCGCCTTCACAGCCCAGTGCGTCCTATGCCAGCGCCCTGCACTTGCCGGGCTAAAGTGAGCATCCAGCCAGGACGGGTTGTGCCAGCTCTACGCTCCAGACCTCCAGTGTGCCTCCACAGCCCAGTATATCCTGTGCTAGCTCCGCGCACCCGGTCTCCAGTGCGTCTCCCCAGCCCGGTACGACCTGTGCCTGCTCCACGCACCCAGCCTCCAGTGCGTCTCTCCAGCCTGGTACGCCCTGTGCCTGCTCCACGTATCCAGCCTCCAGTGCGTCTCTCCAGCTTGGTACGCCCTGTGCCTGCTCCACGCACCCGGTCTCCAGTGCATCTCACCAGCCTGGTAAGCCCTGTGCCGGGTCCACGCACCAAGCCTCCAGTGATGATCCATGGCCCGGAGCCTCTAGTGATGATCCATGGCCCGGAGCCTCCAGTGATGATCCATGGCCCGAAGCCTCCATTGATGATCCATGGCCCGGAGCCTCCAGTGACGATCCATGGCCCTAAGCCTCCAGCGACGGTCGGCGGTCCAGAGCCTCCAGAGACGGTTTCCAGTCCGGAGCCTCCAGCGACGGTTCCCAGTCCGGAGCCTCCAGCGGGGGTTCCCAGTCCGGAGCCTTCTGCGACGATCTACGGTCCGGAGTCCCTGGCGACGATCTATGGTCCGGAGTTTCCGGCGACGATCCACGGTCCGGTTCCTCCGGCGACGATCCACGGTCCGGAGCTTCCGGCGACGATCCCCGAAACCAGAGTCGCCACCGAAAATGGCGGATCCGCGAGCGGAGCGGGGTCTACGTCCCGCACCGGAGCCGCCACTGAGGCTAGATGCCCAACCGGACCCTCCCCTATAGAGTCAGGTTTTGCGGTCGGAGTCCGCCCCTTTGGGGGGGAGGGGTACTGTCACGCCCAGCTGTCTATTGTTGTCTCTGATTGGGGATCATACTTAGGCAGCCTTTTTTCCACCTTTAGTTTGTGGGATCTTGTTTTTTGGTACTGTGCTGTGTAGCCCTACTGAACATTACGTTTCGTTTGTATTTGTTTTGTTTTCGGTGTTCATCTAATAAAGTATGATGTACGCCTACCACGCTGCACCTTGGTCCGATCCTTCCATTTTATGAACGTAACACCACCCCTTGGCAAAATATGTAGCATTGCAGGAAATTAGCTTAAAAACAGCTAAATGTTGTCTCTGTTTCAGTCGGAGACCCAACATTAACCATGCCCACACACACACACACACACACACTCCTCTTCATCTCTACCTCTACGTTAGGACCCCAGAGCTTCTAATGCAGAGTTATTATTAGACTGACAATCACACATATTCTCCATATCATACCAGCACTCTGACCTCCTGCCTCCATCCCTTTTTCCATCTGTTCCTCCTCCTTTCCCTGAGAAATATGACCCCTCTGCTCGCGCTACCATATGCTCATGATAAATCTCCCAGCTACCCTCAACGGTTTCTCACAAAATCAATGGCTAATTTGAAGCATCACTTTATAGACCTTATGAGTGTTTATGTGTGCACGTGCATGAGCGTGTTCACAAATGTCTGTATGTGCGTCTTTACTTTATGTACACCATGTTGTTTCCTTCAAAGGATACAAACGTGAGAAACAGCCCAGTGCGCTAGTGGTGCCTGTGGTGCCTGGCTATTAAGGCCAGGGATCCCACCCTAATAGGGAATTGTTTTTCTCTTAATCACAATCAACTTTTACCAGTTGAATGTAGACACAAATATAATTTTCTGGACACTGGATGAAGTCAGCTTAAATGTTTTGGTTTAATTTTGTTAAGACACTCCAGGACCGGATTTGTCCAGAGCCGATTGTGGATAAATAGTAAAGACATGTATGTAAAATGCATTTTTGGTGCATTTTTCCCAAATAAAATGCTTTCTAGAATAAGAAAATGGACAACATATCAACAATTCCCTCTGGGCTAGTCTGGAGAATATATCTAAGAATACCCACACAAAATTTGGTGAATGCCGATGCTTCTGAAGCTAAGAAAAAGCCTATATAAACCCAATCACCATCTCTTCAAAGTAAGTTACTAAATACAGTATAGTCCAGTTTGTAACATTCTCTATGAAATGGGCTTTTAACATATATAATTCAATAGTGAGCTTTGATTCCATTTTAAAGTGCTTAACATTCATAAACAGTTTAATAATGTTAGTAGGTTATGATAAACTAAAGAAAATATACATTTTCATCAAGTTTTTTACATGTTTATGTATATTTTTAGAACATATTAATGGACCAAAATACCAACAAATCTCAAAACTGATAGGTAGATACAAAAATGTAATTTCAGCCTGTGGTGCCTGGCCTTAAATGAGTTATCCTGGATCGATGCCTACTCCAGACCAGTGGTATATACATTTATTTAAAGGTCGAGTAAGTTCGAATTTTGTTCACAAATGTACCCACATTTCTGTTATATGTAAACAGTTTCTGATTAGTGAATGCCATCATGTAGTTATTTAGTTAGATACAGTACTTCTCCCTATTAGCTGAAACATTTTTTTTCTCCAAGCCATTTTATCTGTCGCGCTAGCTGTTCGGTCCGGACATAGCATTGAATAATGGGAATTGCCTCCCTCCGAGGCACGTGTTGCTAGGTAACCCCCCTGCAGTTGCCTGGGCAGGACCCAGCTAAAACGAGAGAAATTTGCTAGCAAACGTTTGTGCTATTAAACTAAATGAGTACTGCACTCTGACCCATAAAACGTATTTTCCATATTCATGATAGTGTGGTTAGACAAAGCAAGGAAAGTGAACTTCAAAATGGGATGTACTTTATCAGGATTTACACCCGATGTTGGTAAGTAATGAATCTGCTAGCTTCTGAAATAACTTAGTCATCCTTTAAAATGTGCCTTTAACTGACACCCATAAAACTAGTAATCTGTTTGTGTCTGTCTGCAGAGATGGGAGTCTAAGGTGTATGTGTGTGTGTGTGTGTGTGTGTGTGTGTGTGTGTGTGTGTGTGTGTGTGTGTGTGTGTGTGTGTGTGTGTGTGTGTGTGTGTGTGTGTGTGTGTGTGTGTGTGTGTGTGTGTGTGTGTGTGTGAAGAGCGATGGATGACAGGAAGGAGAGAAAAATAAGCCATCACTTAGACACTGGGGTCTGAAAGACGAGAGCGTGATCTCCCACACGTACTCCAGGGAATGCTTACTCAAACACTTCTCCACTGTGAAAAAACATGACCGAACATGCCTTGGCGACAGGCATTGAACCCTGCTCTCGCCGTCGTCCACACACACACACACACACACACACACACACACACACACACACACACACACACACACACACACACACACACACACACCCCACATGGCAGCTTTTTACGGACACTGCAGACATTGTGACATTGTCAGTAATGTCACATATTGAGTGTGTAAAAATCCCCATGCTGAATATAACTCAAATCAGACCAGCCCATAAAAGCTTCTCACTTTATTTCTAACTTTATTTTATCTGAGTGTGTGCGTGCATGTGCGTGTGTGTGCGTATGTCAGAGAGGGTGATCTCTTATAGGTGGAGCTGTCAGCAGCAGGGAAGCCCATAGGCTAGCCATCACGCAGCATCTCCATCGTAAACCCATTGATTTACTATCAGCTAGACAGACCTGGCCCCGTTTGGGCTGTAAATAATACATAGGGGATGGGGTGAGTGTGCACACTACACACACCAATACAGTATATAGCTAAAGAGGAGAAACCTTGACATCTCCAAAAGCCAAGGCTCTGAGAATCAGTATGTGTCCAGGTGTGCCTATTATGATAATTAACTACGGTAGCTATTGGTGTTTTATGCTTGAGTTTCTCGATAGTATCTGCAGTATCTAGTGTATTTCTGTTGTTCTATTTGGACCTGACTGGATTTGTATCAATATGTGTGTTCTTCTGGATCACTGCTCCATGTACTATATAATGCATTATGTATGTTAGAACCCCTACCTTCACATCCCCTTCTCTCCAGGCCAGTGAGGTCCCTTAGGGCTCAGGGTGCATATAAACACACACACACTCACACACAATGCAGTGCTGGCCTCTCGGTGATGGATGTGTCCTTGAGATAGCACCACAGCCACCGTACAGAGAGAGGGGGGGGGGGGGGGGGGGGGGGGGTATAGCAGGAGGGGAGGGAGGGAGGGAGGGAGACACAAACAGGGATCCCCACCTCCCAAACACCCATGGAGGAATACAGCCGTAGAGAGAAAGACACCGACAGGGTTCCCCACCCCCCAAAAAACCATGGAGGAACAGAGCCGTAGAGAGAAAGACACCGACAGGGTTCCCCACCCCCCAAAAAACCATGGAGGAACAGAGCCGTAGAGAGAAACACACCGACAGGGTTCCCCACCTCCCAAACAGCCATGGAGGAACAGAGCCGTAGAGAGAAACACACCGACAGGGTTCCCCACCTCCCAAACAGCCATGGAGGAACAGAGCCGTAGAGAGAAACACACCGACAGGGTTCCCCACCTCCCAAACAGCCATGGAGGAACAGAGCCGTAGAGAGAAACACACCGACAGGGTTCCCCACCTCCCAAACAGCCATGGAGGAACAGAGCCGTAGAGAGAAACACACCGACAGGGTTCCCCACCTCCCAAACAGCCATGGAGGAACAGAGCCGTAGAGAGAAACACACCGACAGGGTTCCCCACCTCCCAAACAGCCATGGAGGAACAGAGCCGTAGAGAGAAACACACCGACAGGGTTCCCCACCTCCCAAACAGCCATGGAGGAACAGAGCCGTAGAGAGAAACACACCGACAGGGTTCCCCACCTCCCAAACAGCCATGGAGGAACAGAGCCGTAGAGAGAAACACACCGACAGGGTTCCCCACCTCCCAAACAGCCATGGAGGAACAGAGCCGTAGAGAGAAACACACCGACAGGGTTCCCCACCTCCCAAACAGCCATGGAGGAACAGAGCCGTAGAGAGAAACACACCGACAGGGTTCCCCACCTCCCAAACAGCCATGGAGGAACAGAGCCGTAGAGAGAAAGTGGTTGTGTCATTATTCAGCTACAGTTGTTCTACGTCTCTCTAATGAAGGGGATGTTATATTACATCTGCTTGTGTACTAATGAAGAACAAACCTCCTCATCCAGAACAAACGGACTAGAACGACACAACACCTCCAACCCTACTGGAAGCCTCTAACAGGAGACACGGCCCATCTGCTGCCTCACACTCATAGGACACACACACACACACACACACACACACACAAACTCACATTCAGATAGACACACGCACACACACCCACAAACTCACATTCAGATAGACACACACACACGCACACACACACACACACACACACACACACACACACACACACACACACACACACACACACACACACAAACTCACATTCAGATAGACACACGCACACACACCCACAAACTCACATTCAGATAAACACACACACACGCACACACACACCCACAAACTCACATTCAGATAGACACACACACACACACACACACACACACACACACACAAACTCACATTCAGATAGACACACGCACACACACCCACAAACTCACATTCAGATAGACACACACACACACACACACACACACACACACACACACACACACACACACACACACACACACACACACACACACCACACACACACACACACACACACACACACACACAAACTCACATTCAGATAGACACACGCACACACACACCCACAAACTCACATTCAGATAGACACACGACACACACGCCCACAAACTCACATTCAGATAGACACACGCACACACACACCCACAAACTCACATTCAGATAGACACACACACACACACGAACACACATTGTGTGTGTAGGTGTGTGGACAGTTGCAGAGTAATTATTGTTGTGTACCGTTTCTAGCCAAGCAGAAATAACAGGACAAATGACAACAACGCTTCTGTGCTAGCCCAGCAGAAAGACTTTCTTCCCTTAGTTTTAGGCAAACAAACTTTCTCAATAACTTTTGCAATCAAAGGTGTGGGGAAGTGTGCCCCTCTCTGTTGGTCATTTCTGGACAATATTTCTGTCCATCTACAGTATATCTAACATGTGGCTCCCTCTATCCCCTTCCCTCTTTCCCCTTGTGCATACAGTATTTCACCTTCTCAGCCCTTCTCTCTACCCTCCTATCTTCAAAAACACTCTATTGTTCATTGTTTTTTTCCATGACAGTCCCTCTATCACTGCCTACCCTTTTTTCTACCCCCCCTGTTTTCCTCTGTTGATCTACAGCCCATGATGTCCTTTTTCCTCCCTGCCTGTTGCTTTCCTGCCATGCCCTGTGAGCACTGTTTATCTCCCCTCCACACTCTCTGGGGTTGGGGGGGGGGGGGGGGGCAAGAGCAGAGGCACTTTATTAATCAATCAAGCAACTTTGCAAATTCACCTAATTAACGTCTAATTAAGGATCTGGGCACCTCGCCAACACTCATCACATCCCCCTCCACCAGCACCCCCGTTGTGCCCCTGACGTACATGCGTCGTCTTTATTCCCTCCATCCCTCCCTCCATCCATCCACCCTCCTTTTCCTCATGCCACCAACAGCTGAGGCCCTAAACAGTTAGTTTGCTGAGAGAGGTAAATACATTTCCTCTTCATCCATCCATCCATCCATCTGTTTTTTTTCCTCCATTAGGACTTATGCCACCAAGCTCTGCTGCCCACACAAGATAGTTTGCAGAGAAAGCTCAACCGACCTTGCTCATTCATACCACCAGAATCTCTTGGTCTTACCAGAGAGAGGTCCTGGCCAAACTCATCCATCACAGCCGTCTGGTAGGACTCCAGTGACTCCGTCCCACACTGATGATGTGTACGGTTCTCGCAATCCCCCTGACAGCTCTCTTTGCGGTAAAGGGTGGCACGCCAGGCCCGCTGAATTCTGGGTAGAAAAACAAAAAAATATATAAATTACACATAAGGAGAGGTCAAATCTGGAACTGAAATGTGAGATTGCCTGTGCTGTTGTTTTTTTAATTGAAATAAAACTGTACAGACCACAATATCAGTGTCATTATAAAGTGCCTTCGGAAGGTATTCAGACCCTTTGACTTTTTCCACATTTTGTTACGTTACAGCCTTATTCTAAAATTGATTAAATAAAATAAAAAACTCAACAATCTAAACACAATACCCATAATGACAAAGCGAAAATATGTTTTTAGAAATGTTTACACATTTATTAATATCAATACCAGAAATACCTAAGTATTCAGACCCAGGTGCATCCTGTTTCCATTGATCATCCTTGAGATGTTTCTACAACTTGATTGGAGTCCACCTATGGTACATTCAATTAATGATGATTTGGAAAGTGTTGTGTACTAACTTCTAAACTTGAAATATGAAATATGTTATGTTACCATATTAGAACTGAGGGTATGGAAATCTACTGAGTGAGAAAGGGGAGTGCAGGAAGAACATGTCATTGTTAAATCTCAGGTATCCTATGGAGAGGAGAAGGGCCACGGTCTGGTTCCAGTCAACAGATAAGGTAGGACAGCTGTGAGTTGGGGGGAAGTGAGGAATTTGGGCCGAGGTCAGGTTAGATGAAGTGAGAATGAACAGGCCTCACTAAAGTCCTGTCTAGCAACAGAGATATATTGGCTGTCCAGATGTGCAAGGAGGAGACTCAGCATAGGAGGAAGGTATAAATATATGTGCTTGTGTAAACATGTCTTTGTCTTTGCAGCTGTTTGACTCATTGGGTGAATAAACTTGGTTTGAGCTTTGACTAATTTTCCGTTAGTTTTTCACTCTGTTTGTCAGAACCTAACAAAAGGCACACACTTGCCTATCCAAGGTCCCACAGTTGACAGTGCATGTCAGAGCAAATCCCAAGCCATGAGGTCGAAGGAATTGTCTGTAGAGCTCCGAGACAGGATTGTGTCAAGGCACAGATCTGGGGAAGGGTACCAAAACATTTCTGCAGCATTGAAGGTTGCCAAGAACACAGTGGCCTCCATCGTTCTTAAATGGAAGAAGTTTGGAACCACCAAGACTCTTCCTAGGAGCTTGCCGCCAGGCCAAACTGAGCAATCGTGGGAGAAGGGGCCTTGCAAGGTCAGGGAGGTGACCAAGAACCCAATGGTCACTCTGACAGAGCTCTAGAGTTCTTCTGTGGAGATGGGAGATCCTTCCAGATGGACAACCATCTCTGCAGCTCTCCACCAATCAGGCTTTTATGGTAGAGTGGCCAAACGGAAGCCACTCCCCAGTAAAAGGCATATGACAGCCCGTTGGAGTTTGCCAAAAGGCACCAAAAGACTCTCAGACCATGAGAAACAAGATTCTCTAGTCTGATGAAACCAAGATTGAACTCTTTGGACTGAATGCTAAGTGTCACTTCTGGAGGAAACCTGGCAAAATCCCTACGGTGAAGCATGGTGGTGGCAGAATCATGCTGTGGGGATGTTATTCAGTGGCAGGGACTGGGAGACTAGTCAGGATCGAAGCAAAGATGAACAGAGAAAAGTACAGAGAGCTCCTTGATGAAAACCTGCACCAGAGCTCTCAGGACCTCAGACTGGGGCGAAGGTTCACCTTCCAGCAGGACAACGACCCTAAGCACACAGCCAAGACAACGCAGGAGTGGCTTCAGGACAAGTCTCTGAATGTCCTTGAGTGGCCCAGCCAGAGCCCAGACTTAAACCTGATTAAACATCACTGGAAAGACCTGAAAATAGCTGTGCAGCAACTCCCCATCCAACCTGACAGAGCTTTGGAGGATCTGCATCGAAGAATGGGAAAACTCCCTAAATACAGGTGTGGCAAGCCTGGTGCGTCATACCCAAGATGACTTGAGGCTGGATTCGCTGCCAAAGGTGCTTCAACAAAGTACTGAGTAAAGGGTCAGAATACTTATGTAAATGTGATATTTCAGGTTTTTCTTTTATAAATTAGTAAACATTTCTAAAAACGTGTTTTTGCTTTGTCATTGTGGGTAATTGTGTGTAGATTGATGATGGAAAAAAACAAATTAATCAATTTTAGAATAAGGCTGTAACCTAACAAAATTTGGAGAAAGTCAAGGGGTCTGAATTCTTTCCGAAGGCACTGTATGTTGTACAAGCACATTCTGACATTCTCATTGCTCAAGGTCACACACAGTGGAGAAGAAGGAAGGGGAGGACCATCCTACTCAGTGAATTTCAGAAAAATGTAAACATTAAACATTTTTAGATAAAACTATACTAAATATATGAACATGTCACCAAATAACGGATTAAAACACATTGTTTTACAACGAAGGTCTACATTAGCTTCAGCAGCACTCTGTAGGGTAGCACCATGGTGTAGCCGGAGGACAGCTAGCTTCCGTCCGTTCATTTGTAGGCTAGGTTGCAGCAACCTCATGATGGGTACATCAATTCGAGTATCATGTAGTAGCCTACACCCATCGATGTTACATTGCGCTGGGTGAATGGAACATGAATGACAGTCATCCAATATGCTGTAATAGAAATAAGGCCATGCTCAATAAAATTAAAATAAATGTCCTCCCTGATCTTAAATGGCACCGACCACCGCTGACATACATAGAGGAAATCTAGTGTGCACTTCTACACAGCCCTTAAGTGATGCACTTCCAAATGTATGGATTAAAGCACAAGATAAAACAGATTGAGTTTAACTTTGGTTAAGGGGAAATGAAGCCCATGATAGAGTGAGGACAGTGTGTCTGCTGGGTTCTATGGGTCATATCCCTGCCCTTGTATACATGATTCCCTCTGGAGAGTGGAGAGAGGCTTGATAACCACTTCATAGTGTGGCATATTGCATTTTTCCCTTTCTCTCCCTCTCCCACACTTCATCTCTCTCTCTCCTTCTTTCTCTTCCCTCTCTCCTCTCTCTCTCCTCTATCCCTCTCTCCATTTCCAATACCCCCAGCTCCAGGGTCCAGGGTGATGTGTAGGATCAATTACCCGATGGAGAAACACATTCACCTCCAGCAGAGCAGGGAGCCAGCTGAGCCAAATGGAACAAATTGAATTAAGCCATAACCCACCGCTTCAAAACCAATAGGTTTACTCTGGCCACCTCCCTCACTTCTTCTATACCCCCCCTCTCTTTCTACCTCCCTCCATCCATACCCACACCAATGAATTTACCCCCCTCTATCCCTTGTTCTGTCCACCTTCCTCCCTCCATCCCTTTCTCTACCTCCACCTCCACTCTTCAAATGTGTTTATTTTATCCCTCCATACCTCCCACTCTCCATCCATGCTCTCCTAAATGTGTTTACTCCAGCCTCCTAGTCTTTCCAGAGAAGGCAGCCTGGGGCGATAGCTGACCCCCTATAACCACAGCTATCAAAGTTGGGTTCATGTTCCTCTCACATGGTGTTAAAGGTAGGCTTCGGCTTCACACAGACGCAGATGAACTCTGATCCTGCCGTAGAAAGCCAATCAAAGGGTGAATTGGTTTAAGGCCACGGTGGGATTGATGTCATCACCACTACAACCACAACAACACACCTGGGAATGGATAAGCGGCAGGCATACACAATGACAGAGGGGAGAGGGGGACACACCTGACCATACACAGGGGTGCATGTACACACACACACTCACACATATAACACAAACTATTACATACAAGGAGGAAAACAAACAAAAAACATTTACAAACACTTCCCCCATTTACATGTGTGCCACTACCCAAGCTCTCTCTCTCCACAGTGACCCCTCCTGGTGGTGTGTATTAAACACAGTACAGTACTACAGGTGGTACTCACACAATGGCCTTGGTCTCCCAGTAGCGCTGATGCTCCACGCAACGAGGACTGTTGTCATCCTCTTCCTCACTCCTCAGGTAAACATTTCTACAGTGATACACATAGTGGAAGAACAGTCAGGGACAGGGAAGTGTCATGACTGTCCTGTGAGGATCCGAACGGGTCAGATCAGCTTTACAATGGATAACTTCAACCAGACCCCCTCTCACCCACGGGGGGGGGGGGGGGGGGGGACTGGTGGGGGGTTGATAGCTCATCCCCTGTTGTAAATCAAGGACAGAACATTCAGCTAGCTCCCTCTCCAAATTCACCTAAGGAATGTGCCTTTGTTTCAACACACTTTTCCCGCTGAACCTCTAACACGTTCTAAAGCGAATACTGGAAAAATATTTCTAACATAGAATGTGGGGAATGGTCAGAGGCGATCTAAAGGATAATAATGTAATTTTGGTTGTTATTTTGTGATGTCATTAACAATGTTATAAAATAAATATTGTAACTTGAAAAGTATGTGTGTGTCCATCCGATGCGTTGTACATGAAATATGAAAAATTATGAAAGTGATTTTGTTAAGAGAGGGATGTGATTTTAGAAACTATAACAGGAAATTGTTTCTATAACTTTGTACAAGTAAGTAGTCACCGCGTTCTTGAGTGAGGTCAGAGAGTGTGTCAGCCTGGGGGAACAGCCCTTTTGAAGAACCGTATAAAATGATGGGTTAAGAATTAACATATCAGACCAGAGAGACGTTGAGATGCAGCTCACATTTAAAGTGGTTAAACTTGGAATCTCAAAACGAGGTAGAGACAATGAAGTCACCTCCCGGACAATCACTGGTATGGCTGATTAGCTGTCCTAAGTAAAGTATGTAGAAAAGCAAATTTAAGTGGGACCATTGCACTACTCTTTTCAAATCACTGTAGTACGCTACTCTCAATATCCAACTGAGAACCATCAACACGGCTGGCTAGCCTATCTTCAAAGAATCATCTTCCAGAGCGAGTGGAAGTAGAGTGAGCTCTGTAGTTCTGTTCAGGACAACACGACGGGTCGCCAGAAGCCGGGTGATGGCAGAGGAGAGCAACAGTAGAAGACACCCCTTTTGGACAATCAGTCTTAGCATGCCGCAAAAAAGGCCCAACAACCTTTCCAAGAAGGCCTGTTCTGGCAGAAATGCACGAAGAACCAAGACATTTACACGAAAATACATGAATGATTTCTTACTCCAAATATGCAGCAGTTCGTGTGCAAAGTATATGATTACTGTGAGAGTAGTTTCTAAAATGTACCAACATTAAGTGTCTCTGTCTCTCTCTCACCCTCTCCATGTCTTTTGTAACAAGTCGAGGTTATGATGATTAATAAGTTGACTGTTTATGGATTTGATAGGTAAAGACCTTTTAATTCGGGAGATGGTAACTCTTTAAAGAACCACTCTCGATCACACAATTGGCCCAGCGTCGTCCGGGTTAGGGGAAGGTTTGTCCGGCCGGGATGTCCTTGTCCCATCGCGCTCTAGCAACTCCTGTGGCAGGCCGGGTGCATGCAAGCTGACACGGTCGCCAGTGTACGGTATTTCCTCCGACACATTGGTGCGGCTTGGCAGGGTTGTGTTTCGGGGGACGCACGGCTCTCGACCTTCGCCTCTCCCGAGTCCGTACAGTAGTTGCTGCGATGGGACAAGACTGTAACTACCAATTGGATACCACAAAATTGGGGAGAAAATAAATAGATAAAAACGCTCTCGTGGTGCCCCAAATCCTAATGAGTTAATTGTTACATGATTCATTTAATTGTTACATGATTCATTTAGATAAATCACAGTGATCAGATTACTGAAAGTAAAGTCACGACAGTGTTAAGGCACTTGAAAGTAACATTCACTGCTGTGTCGAGTAGACGGTTGGTTAAATGTTATTTACCTCGCCATCTTAAGCACTTGTTGTCCTCCACCATGGTTGCAGAAGCGATGGTGCCTCTTCTCTTCCTCCTACACAGGATCACAGAAAGACAAGAGCAGTTTCTTCTTGAACGGAGGATAACAGGGAAGATGAAAATGTTGCTGCAAGATTCAGTCATAACTCTGTCCTGGTGTTACACCGTCTGTCTGCAACGTTAATACCACCTACTCACACTGTCTGGTAGAGCACTGAGGGAGACAACACAACTACAGTCTCTTTATTCTGTCTGGTAGAGCACTGAGGGAGACAACGCAACTACAGTCTCTTTATTCTGTCTGGTAGAGCACTGAGGGAGACAACACAACTACAGTCTCTTTATTCTGTCTGGTAGAGCACTGAGGGAGACAACGCAACTACAGTCTCTTTATTCTGTCTGGTAGAGCACTGAGGGAGACAACGCAACTACAGTCTCTTTATTCTGTCTGGTAGAGCACTGAGGGAGACAACACAACTACAGTCTCTTTATTCTGTCTGGTAGAGCACTGAGGGAGACAACACAACTACAGTCTCTTTATTCTGTCTGGTAGAGCACTGAGGGAGACAACACAACTACAGTCTCTTTATTCTGTCTGGTAGAGCACTGAGGGAGACAACACAACTACAGTCTCTTTATTCTGTCTGTTCATTTTCTTGTTGGAATGATAATGCAGACATTTCGATAATGACCAAGAAGATAGCACTGCAGAAAGGAGGAACATTCAGGATAGCAAGCAAGGTCAAAACACACAGTCATTCACACACACACACAACACACACACACATTTGCAGTTTCACATGTAAGAACACTCCACATGTGTAACTTTCACTTTAACATGTAAAATTGCAAGTTCACATGTGATAAACAATCACGTGAAAATCACATTTGCAATTTCACAAGTAAGAAAACGTTCACTTTTTTATTTATAGGGCGGTAGGTAGCCTAGCAGCTAGAGCGTTGGGCCAGTAACCGAAATGTTGCTTGTTCGAATTCCTGAGTCGACAAGGTGAATTGCTCCATGGTCGCTGTTAATGATGCCTGACCCTGGAAATGACCCAACTCTCCGAGCGTGTCTCACGGGGAGTTGGGATATGCAGAAAACATTTCCATTTCACACGTGTGTATAATACATATTTGTACATGTGTGAAACAGGACAGATATAAGCACCCACCGTATTACTATTATTATAGGGTTTTCACATGATTGTTGTGAACTTGCAATTCTACAGTACATGTGAAATTGAGATTTACACATGCTGTTAACATGTGAACTCTAATAAATGTAATACATGTGAAATGTAAGCTCAAAATGTGAAAACAGCTAAATGCGATTTTGAAGTTTTATTTGTAAGGGTACACATACACACACAGTATGCGCCCTGGCTGCTGGCAGAGCTGATAGGCCAGCAGTGAATGGGAGAGATGTAGTGAAGCGGCTTCATGAATGCATCCATCTGTCAGTCCTGTCTAAATGAAGGTTCAGGGGGGGATGGCACAGCACCCACAGGCTCTCTGCCTGGCAGATACAGACGGGGCTGGCCCCTTGCAACTGGCCCCTGACTGGCTCCTGCTTGGCCCCTGTGGCTTCTCTGGCATCTGCACATCCTGACTGCCAACAAGCTGCACATTGCTAACACACACACATAAAGAGATTATTCTGAATTAGGGCTGTCAGAGTTTACAAGTTAATTCAAGTTAACTTTTGTAATTTTAGTGCACTCATTTTATTATCGTGATTAATTGCATTGTTTGAAAACATCCTAAATAAAATAAATCTATGCAGTTAAAAACAACAATGCGATGTCAAAACAAGTTGACATGGAGGTTATAAAAGTCTGCTTTATCAATTTACCACATTTTGCTAAGCGTTACTTTGGACAAAATCAAGACATTCAAATTGTTGTAATGCTTTTTATACCAAAAAAATCTGGAATTACAGCTCAATTTGAGCAAATTCTGAATTTGAATTGAACAGTCAGTATTCTGAGTTTGAGAGAAATTGATCATAAATATACATTGGAAGAGAACCCCAGTGTCTGTCCTCTTGGTCGAACGGACAAGACATTGGTTTCTACCAGGGGAGAAACCTGGCTTCTAATTCCGGCGGTTACAAAAGCACACACATGTTAAACGCAGAATATAATTTAAGTCTGAGTCATGTGAAAAATAAACACATGCATAATTAATATGTGAAAAATCCATGTAAAACTTCACGTGTCTGAAAACCACGTCTGACTCGTGAAAAATGTATGTGAAAAATGAATTGTTATTATTTATTTTGTGCCATTTTTCATGTGATTTGTTCAAACATGTGTCTGAAAACCACATGTTTTTTCTTACATGTTTTTTGGGGGGTGTGTTTATGTGTGTGTGTGTATGTGTGTATCCAGCTCCTTTCTGTTATCTGAATCATGCTATTCTGAATGCTCCTCACTCTCTATTCAGTACAGCCAACAGGGATTTCATGTTCAGAAATGCTGGGGAAGGGCCAACTGTAGGCTAGCCTATTGTTGAGGTGCACGTCCATGTGTATAATTAAAACAACAGTATCTTTGAACGCACTGAGATCATGTCTTGCATTAGAGATTCAACTTTTACTTGAAATCTCCACCGAGCACCAAACACAAACAGAACTCTCGAACAATCTGTCAACTTTGTAGTGTTTGTTTATGAGTGCACATAACAGACTACACAAACAACTTCTTTATAATACATTGGATCAATTTCTTGAATCATGTAAACAGTTATTTCAATCCCAACCCGTGTTTGTTGTTCGCCATCTACCGTTGTGTTTCGCGCCACTGTTCAAAAAAGGGTGCGCTCGCATTACAGCGAAGAAGGCGGGAGGGCTGTTGCGAGCATGGGCGAGGGATCGTGCACAGGGCGGGACCAAAGTTAGGGAAAGCTGTATTTTAAGCAAATACTTCACGATATCGCAACACTATTGACCAATGGAAGCTCACTATAGCGTCTAGCCCCTACTGGATTGGCTGTTTATACATAGCACTACCTAGCATGCCTTCTAGCTTGCTAGCACCCATATGAGGGTTAAGATAGCGTGGCTATCCTAATTATTGTGTTATGTGGAAATGCACTGTTACATGGGGCATTTTACTATATAAGCAGCACTTGCCTGGCCACGCTAGCTTCGCCCTCATGTGGGTGCTAACAAGCAAGCTAGGTAGTGCTAGGTATCAACAGCCATTGTCAGCCAATATAGTAGAGTCTGGATGCTATAGTGACTTTCGTTTGGTCACTCGCTTTTGTGGAAGATTTGCATAAAGTTCTGCTTTCCCTAACTTTAGTCCCACCCTGTTCAGCTCCCTCACCCATGCTCTCTTCGCTCAACGGTCTCCGCCCACTCCGCTTCTCTTTGCATTCCTCCCATTGAATTTTAATGGCTTCCGATGTTTCACCGCACAATACCGCTCTATATTAACAACGGCCATTAGGCTACATTTCCTCATTATGCTGGGTTGGTGGCGTCAGTAATTCTATTGGTATATTCCGTTTTGGATAAATGTTGTTCCCTTGCGGATATTCCATTCTGCTATACAGTAGTCAGTGACTGCAGTTATCATTACTGATGTTGTGTGATGTGTAAATGCTAGTCTATTTGCTTTTGTTATGCGCATTTTGACCAGACATTTAAAAACGTACCTGTTTGATTAGGTACCAATGGTTTAGCCCGTTTTGTGAGTGTACGTTCAGGCTATGTATGCCTTCCTCCATTCATTGTTCACTTTTAAAACCAATATTTCCAACATGTTTTTATTCAATGGTTTGTTCTGTGTGCTCAAACCCCCCCTAACCAGACTGACTGATCCTGTTTAACAATGAATACCACCAGTTCTACACAGAAACTCTTTTTAGTTGAACTTTTCATTCCTCCTTGTGTTTACCATTACCCCAGTCAGGAGGATAAACGAGGATAAGTGTACTCAGATTCAGCCTGGTTATTTTGGGAGTGACATTTTTAACACGTCTCTGAGGAGGTGTCTGGCCTGTGTTTGACGACATTGATTGACTGTCAACTTCAGCCAGGCCCAGATGCAATGGATGTAACAGATATGAACATGAAGGGAGGTAGAAAAAGAGAGATGGAGAGAGAGATGGAGAGAGAGAGAAGGGAGAGAGAGAAGGGAGAGAGAGAAGGGAGAGAAGGGAGAGAGAGAAGAGAGAGAGAGAGAGAGAGAGAGAGAGAGAGAGAGAGAGAGAGAGAGAGAGAGAGAGAGAGAGAGAGAAACAAATGAGCAGAGTAAGATTAGATGCATAACTTCAGAGGGACTGTTTATAGGCATCTTACAGAAAATGTGATATGCGGGCCAATGATAGCCACCATAGATCTATTTCTCTTCAAAACATAATATAGAGGAGGTAAGATGGCTCTAAACAAGCTACATTACACTGCCTTGCATTAAACAGTGAGGCAGTGAGAGGGGAGGGAAGGAAGGAGGAAGAGCGGAGAGGGAACAAAACAGCACACACCAGCGGCTCCCCGCCCTTTAATTGATGAGTTATTAAAATCATTATTTCTCAGAGGCCTAGTTCTATCAGAGAGATCGATGGGAAACACACATCTGAAACGTTGAGCACGCGCACACACACAGTGTGTGAGGAATGGTCTGGTGGTTGCCCTTCAGACTATGGTGTCGTCCCCCGTCCCTGACACATACACACACACACACAGAGACGAGGAAAACACATCACACGGGTGAATTGATGAGAAGAAAACCGAATGACGGGAACAGAAAACAGACCAAACAGAACACACTAGTTCAGGTTTATTATAGAACACCATTGCATAACAGGTATGACATGTTATGTTTATTACACGGAGGAGAACAGGAGAAGAGAACACACACTGAAGAATGAAACACACAGGACAACAGAACACACACACACTCAAAGACACAAACATCTGTGAGTGAAGCGATGTAGCGTATATGTCATGGCTATCTGTCGGCCGGAGGAAATGTCCAATCGGGGAAAAGAGCTGTATCAGTAGGGATGCTCGTTAGTCGGAATATTGGAAATCAATTTACATGAGCAGCGCTGGCAGGAACGGATGTATGGAAGGCAACACGTACTCTCGCACGGCTTCTGAGTGGGAAAAGGGTCTCTTAGAATGCAATGATTTCCACTAAGAGGGATATGTACATTTAATGGACATAATCATATGATTACAGGGCTTGAGTGGAGACTGTTATAATTCATGTGGATGAAAGGCACCTTGAATGTAATGGACATGAGATAAAACAACAGCACTGGATAGATGAAATTCTTCCCAGTCCCACTCTGTGTCAATAGGAACCTATCTGCAAGGTGGGGAATAGGGGGGAGATGGATGGATGAAATTCTTCCCAGTCCCACTCTGTGTCAATAGGAACCTATCTGCAAGGTGGGGAATAGGGGGGAGATGGATGGATGAAATTCTTCCCAGTCCCACTCTGTGTCAATAGGAACCTATCTGCAAGGTGGGGAATAGGGGGGAGATGGATGGATGAAATTCTTCCCAGTCCCACTCTGTGTCAATAGGAACCTATCTGCAAGGTGGGGAATAGGGGGGAGATGGATGGATGGACGGACAGACAGATGGATGGACAGCGATGGGTGGACGGACGGACGGACGGACGGACAGACAGACAGATCAGATGACAGACAGGATGACATGTGTGTAATAGCCCACATTGGTTGCCAGGATCCCCTGACAGAGTGGCAGTTGCACACACATCAATAGAAAGGCCATGGAGGGAGATGGAAACTGATCGACGAAGCAGCGATAAGGAGCCGCCTCACCTTGGAGGCGACATCAAGCATGCAGATGTGGAATTCATTTCATATCTATAATTAAGCAGTTCATCAAGGGTGAGACAACCCCATTTTCACAAGGGTTGGAGATAGCCCTGGGTTTATGGATCCAATTCAAAGATATCTGCTCCCCTGAAATGCATACTTACAGTACACACACACACACACACACACACACACACACACACACACACACACACACACACACACACACACACACACACACACACACACCACACACACACACACACACACACACACACACACACACACACACACACAAACACTGACAAACCCACACACATGTCCAGGCTGGATGCATGAGAATGGGGTGTTAGGGGAGGATGGAGATGGGAGAGATGATGAGGAGTGAGGGGAAGGGAAGGAGTAGAAAAGGCAAGTGAGATAGGGTGAGTAAGAACATGGGAGAAAGGGAAGAGGGAATAGAGAGGGAGAGGGATGGGTGGGGTGATGGAAGAGGTGAGAGAGTGAGAAAATGATCATATGGTCTATCAAAATGTAAAATGGAGCGGTTTGGACTATTCTCCTGGTGCAATTAGCAAGTGGAGAGCTGCTTTGGTAAACATATGGTGAGAGCGAGAGAGCGAGAAAGCAAGAGAGAGAGAGGCGGGGCAGAGCTGCATGGTTTCACACAGTGTCAGAGAGCCTGGCTCTCACAGTGATCAAAGACTGAGCTCACTCATTTAGCCCAAACCAGTCTTCCAAGACATGCTAATGAGTTGGAATGTGAGTGAGCACTGCATTGCCAGGAGAAGGGAAGTATGTGTATGTGAGTGGAGAGTGGAGTCCCACGGGGAAATGGAGACAGCACCCAGCAGAGTGGAGTCCCACGGGGAAATGGAGACAGCACCCAGCAGAGTGGAGTCCCACGGGGAAATGGAGACAGCACCCAGCAGAGTGGAGTCCCACGGGGAAATGGAGACGGCACCCAGCAGAGTGGAGTCCCACGGGGAAATGGAGACAGCACCCAGCAGAGTGGAGTCCCACGGGGAAATGGAGACGGCACCCAGCAGAGTGGAGTCCCACGGGGAAATGGAGACGGCACCCAGCAGAGTGGAGTCCCACGGGGAAATGGAGACGGCACCCAGCAGAGTGGAGTCCCACGGGGAAATGGAGACGGCACCCAGCAGAGTGGAGTCCCACGGGGAAATGGAGACGGCACCCAGCAGAGTGGAGTCCCACGGGGAAATGGAGACGGCACCCAGCAGAGTGGAGTCCCACGGGGAAATGGAGACGGCACCCAGCAGAGTGGAGTCCCACGGGGAAATGGAGACGGCACCCAGCAGAGTGGAGTCCCACGGGGAAATGGAGACGGCACTCAGCAGAGTGGAGTCCCACGGGGAAATGGAGACACCATAGTGTACTTCTGAAATATGTCCCCCTCCTTCACACACTTTTACAGTAGATCTCACTACCGTACCAACTCCACTATGCAGTAGTTCACTGTCATGGATCCTGTAAACTACATGTTCAATGGGATACAGTGGACCAGTGCTCCTCACTTCTGATCCACAGGGTGTGCTGTGCATAGACTTTTGTTCAAGCAAAGAACAAGACCTGATTCAGCTGTAGACAAGGGTTTATTATTACAGTTGAAAAAGGTGTGTCAGTGCAGGGTTGGGACGATTTCAAAATCCCAGCATACACAGAAGCGCACATATCACACGTGGTAGCATACATACAAAACCCCGCTCACATTACAGCTATGTGTACTGCTCTTTTGAAGGTGGACATGCTAGCTAGCTGTCGTGTGGATACATACAGCTTGTTCCAGGGCAAAGATACAAAGAACTGCATACTGCCTTGAAAGGCCATGTTTTTCACTGATGGTTGTAATCAAATCAAATTGTATTGGTCACATACACATGGTTAGCAGATGTTATTGCACGTGTAGTGAAATGCCTATGCTTCTAGATCAGTCAGTGCAGCAGTATCTAACAGGTAATATCTAACAATTCCACAACAAAACCTAATATCTAACAAATTCCACAACAAAACCTAATACACACAATCTAGTAAAGGAATGGGATAAGAATATATAAATGTATGGATGAGCAGTGACAGAGTGGCTAAGATGCAATAGATAGTATAGATAGTGTAGGATACGTATAGAGTATATACATATGAGATAAGTCATGTGAGATATGTAAACATTCTTAAAGTGGCATTATTAAAGTGACTAGTGTTCCATTTATTAAAGTGGCCAATGATGTCAAGTCTGTAGGTAGGCAGCCGCCTCTCTGTGCTAGTGATGGCTGTTTAACAATCTGATGGCCTTGAGATTGAAGCTGTTTTTCAGTCTCTCTGTCCCAGCTTTGATGCACCTGTACTGACCTCGCCTTCTGGATGGTAGCGGTGTGAACAGGCAGTGGTGGTTGATGTCTTTGATGATCTTTTTGGCCTTCCTGTGACATCGGGTGTTGTAGGTGTCCTGGAGGGCAGGTAGTTTGCCCCCGGTGATGCGTTGTGCAGAGCGCACCACCCTCTGGAGAGCCCTGCGGTTGTGGGCGGTGCAGTTGCCATACCAGGGGGTGTTACAGCCCGACAGGAGGCTCTTGATTGTGCATCTGTAAAAGTTAGTGAGGGTTTTCGGTGACAAGCCACATT
Source organism: Salmo salar (assembly GCF_965601325.2). Classification (NCBI taxonomy): domain Eukaryota; kingdom Metazoa; phylum Chordata; class Actinopteri; order Salmoniformes; family Salmonidae; genus Salmo; species Salmo salar. The sequence continues at coordinate 58,205,141 of NC_138310.1, read as the reverse complement.
TTTTCAGCCTCCTGAGGTTGAAGATGCGCTGTTCCGCCTTCTTCACCACGCTGTCTGTGTGGGTGGACCATTTCAGTTTGTCGGTGATGTGTACGCCGAGGAACTTAAAACTTTCCACCTTCTCCACTGGTGTCCCATCGATGTGTATGGGGGGGGTACTCCCTTTGCTGTTTCCTGAAGTCCACGATCATCTCTTTTGTTTTGCTGACGTTGAGTGAGAGGTTATTTTCCTGACACACACTGTAGCTGGTAAAGATCTGTCTTATTGCAGTGGTGCCCGGTGGGAAGCCATACTGTGGCACAGTAGTCCAGGTTAGATGTTATAATGTTGTGGTAAATTGTCAAGGTGATGTCCTTGGAGACGAAGTCCCTTGCCCTTTTTAGAGCGTCTAGCACAGACAGTAGTTTCCCTGTGACCAGGCTGACGTGTTCAGTCCAGTGTAGGTGCGGGTCCAACTTCATCCCCAGGTACTTCATGGCATTTATTTGTTCATAATGGTTTTGTCTGTCTGTTATTGTGATACTTTTACGTGTGTATCTCAGCTTTTGTGGGTTGCCAAAGAGCAGTGCCTTGGTCTTCTGAGGGTGTAGGGAGAGCTAGTTGTCAGCGAACCAAGCTGCTGCCCTCTTGATGTTGTTCACACTGACTCCTCACACTCCCTGGTGGTATTAGCTGAGTAATACTGGACTGTGTTATCTGCATATACAGTACCAGTGAAAAGTTTGGACACCTTCTCATTCAAGGGTTTTTCTTTATTTGTACTATTTTCCACATTGTAGAATAATAGTGAAGACATCAAACTATGAAATAGCACATCTGGAATCATGGAGTAGCAAAAAAGTGTTAAATATTTTAGATTTTAGATTCTTCAAAGTAGCCACCCTTTACCTTTATGACAGCTTTGCACACTCTTGGAATTCTCTCACCCAGCTTCACCTGGAATGCTTTTTCAACAGTCTTTAAGGAGTTACCACATTTGCTGAGCACTTGTTGGTTGATTTCCTTCACTCTGCGGTCCAACTCATCCCAAACCATCTGAACTGGGTTGAGGTCGAGTGATTGTGGAGGTCTGGTCATCTGATGTAGCACTCCATCACTCTCCTTCTTTTTTTTAGGGGTGGATCAGATTTAATATTGTGGATAGTTTGTTACTTCTGTCAATGTAATTGTCTGCATCATTTCCAATCTCCCATATATATATTTTTTAAATATATATATTTATTTATATATATACATACATACACATACCCACACATGCTGTAGATAGGCATACAGAGGCTCATTATCAGCAACCATCACTCCTTTGTTCCAATGGCACGTTGTGTTAGCTAATCCAAGTTTATCATTTTAAAAGGCTAATTGATCATTAGAAAACCCTTTTGCAACTATGTTGGCACTGCTGAAAACTGTTGTTCTGATTAAAGAAGTAATAAAACGGGCCTTCTTTAGACTAGTTGAGTATCTGGAGCATCAGCATTTGTGGGTTTGATTACAGGCTCAAAATGTCCAGAAACAAAGAACTTTCTTCTGAAACTCGTCAGTCTATTCTTGTTCTGAGAAATGAAGGCTATTCCATGCGAGAAACTGAAAAGGCCAGCATTCCGGAGTCGCCTCTTCACTGTTGACATTGAGACTGGTGTTTTGCGGGCACTATTTAATGAAGCTACCAATTGAGGACTTGTGAGGCGTCTGTTTCTCAAACTAGACACTCTAATGTACTTGTCCTCTTGCTCCCACTCCTCCTTCTATTCTGGTTAGAGCCAGTTTGCGCTGTTCTGTGAAAGGGAGTAGTACACAGCGTTGTACGAGATCTTCAGTTTCTTGGTCATTTCTCGCATGGAATAGCCTTCATTTCTCAGAACAAGAATAGAGGGACTGTTGTTTCTCTTTGCTTTTTTGATCTGTTCTTGCCATAATGTGGACTTGGTCTTTTACCAAATAGGGGTATCTTCTGTATACCACCCCTACCTTGTCACAACACAACTGATGGGCTCAAACGCATTAAGTAGGAAAGAAATTCCACAAAGTAACTTTTAACAAGGCGCACTTGTTAATTGAAATGCATTCCAGGTGACTACCTCAAGAAGCTGGTTGAGAGAATGCCAAGAGTGTGCAAAGCTGTCATTAAGGCAAAGGGTGGATACTTTGAAGAATCTCAAATATAAGATATTGTTTGATTTGTTTAACACTTTGTTTGTTACTTCATTATTCTGTATGTGTTATTTCATAGTGTTGATGTCTTCACTAGTATTCTACAATGTATAAAATATTAAAAATAAAGAAAAACCCTGCTAATGTATATGTATACGGCATTTCTCCAGCACTGGTGGGTTATTTATGTAAATACAGAACAGCAGGGGTCCAAGCACACTCCCTTGTGGCATTTAATTCCCCACAGGTACCTGGGCTGACTGCGTGTTTGCAGTTTAGTGCACTCACTCCTACCCTGTAAGTATGATGTGAACCACTTGATTGCAGTGCTGTCCAAGCCACGTTTGTCAAGCTTCTCAAGAGTGTGTGGTGGTAAACAGTGTCAAATTCTTCCTTCATATCCAAGACGTGTGCTGCTGTGACCTACTGCCTGTTACATGCTCCCACTGTAGTCCTTCAGGACTAATGAAGATCATAACATGGCCAACATGTTGCGTTATCCTCTTTCCAATCCTGTTTAAATAACCACTGTATAAATGGTTAACAACACCACCTGCTGGCCGTAAAACTCTGCTTGCCGATTGATTTACTTGGTAATGGAAGGATGGATGGTTGGATAGACAAATGATTGATGACTTGGTAATGGAAGGATGGATGGTTGGATAGATGAATGAGTGATGACTTAGTAATGAAAGGATGGATGGTTGGATAGATGAATGAGTGATTACTTGGTAATGGAAGGATGGATGGTTGGATAGATGAATGAGTGATTACTTGGTAATGGAAGGATGGATGTTGGATAGACAAATGATTGATTACTTAGTAATGAAAGGATGGATGGTTGGATAGATGAATGAGTGATGACTTAGTAATGAAAGGATGGATGGTTGGATAGATGAATGAGTGATGACTTAGTAATGAAAGGATGGATGGTTGGATAGATGAATGAGTGATTACTTGGTAATGAAAGGATAGATGGTTGTATAGATGAATGAGTGATTACTTGGTAATGGAAGGATGGATGGTTGGATAGATGAATGAGTGATTACTTGGTAATGGAAGGATGGATGGTTGGATAGATGAATGAGTGATTACTTGGTAATGGAAGGATGGATGGTTGGATAGATGAATGAGTGATTACTTGGTAATGAAAGGATAGATGGTTGTATAGATGAATGAGTGATTACTTGGTAATGGAAGGATGGATGGTTGGATAGATGAATGCGGTTCCCAGGGTCCTTGTGTAGCACATTAATCTCAGGCAGGTGCATTTGCTCCAGTGCAGCCCAATGACCTGCACATTTCTATCCACACATTTTTTGACAATTAGTGAATAGTATTCTAAGCAGGTCCTCCTTGTCTTGGCTTTATAAACATCCTCTGGTAGCTGTATGGGCTAGAGGGTATTGCTTTCTTCACACTTTACAACATACTAATCAAATCAAATAGTTTGCATCTGGGCATCTGGCTGTTGATTGGAACTGTTATGAATTATTGTTGAAGTGGATTAATGCTGTGGGTAACTAAACCCAGTTTGTAGTTGCTAAGACCTTACCAAGTTAGAAGATCATATAGCCCATTATCCTATCCTGCAGGAGTGTGAGAAAGCAAGAAAAATAATTGATCTAGAATGAGAGTGGGAACAACCGAGTAGCCTATACAACTAAAAACTAACAAAGTGGAGAGGGACGAAAAGCACAGCGCATTATCACAACACTGACAGCATCAGTATAACATATCACAGAGCTAGAAGATGCGGGATCGAGCAGTGCTTTCGGGCGCGCGTGCGCTCAATACCCCCGTGCGCGATAATGCGCTGCACTACATCATTGGTATTAAATATACACGAGCTGCGCGCGGCCAGGTGGATTGGTTGCAGTCTGACACATGCGCACGGACACACACACACACACACACATGCACGGACATGCACAGACACACACACGCACCGACACACAAAGACAAATAGCTCAAGCATTGAAAGTTGTTTCTTCCGCTGTGTGTCAAACTGTCAACTTTGGTGTGAGTCGTGTAACTGTTATTTGTCTACGGCATATAGACTTGTTTAAGCAACAGCTATTCCCATTATTTTCGGTCTAATCACCAGGATCATTTTCAATAGAAATAAAAATGACTGTGTGAACCAAAAGTGGTGGAATTCTGCTGGTCACCTTCATGTAATTATTATGCACAAGTAAGCCTAGTTTATCTCGTTCGATGCACTAAATTAATCAGATTTTATTCTGAGATTTAATTAAGGAGTGATAGGCATTTGCCTTTCCTCGGCTGGAAATTGAAAGTCGTTTGGAGTGTGGAGATTGGTGGATAGGGTTTTAATGAGACCTTTACAGCTGCGGCTAGCAGACGGAGAAAAGTGCCAGCACACGACTCTAAACCAATGATGAATGACACACGGAATTGCTTCAGTCTACTGTTTTATTTGAATTGGCTGGTAAAGCCAGGGAAAGTATGAGTGTGAGTGTGAGTGAGTGAGTGAGTGAGTGAGTGAGTGACTGAGTGAGTGAGTGAGTGAGTGAGTGAGTGGAGTGAGTGAAAGAGAGAGAGAGAGAGAGAGAGAGAGAGAGAGAGAGAGAGTGTACTAACTACACTATCAACAACTACACTACAAATACGGGGCTTCGCTGTCCATGGTGCTGAAAGAACAACTCCCAGCCCCAATTCAACGGGTTGGGCTTTTATAACTTGGTGAAACTGATTGCTTGCTTGGAAGACTTTCTGTTTTACTGTTGGCTAACTTTTGCACAGTAGACAGCTATTGAACGAGACTAGAATTATGTCATAGTAGTCGATTCCAGTGGAATTGTTTATGTTATATTTTAGGAAAGCTTTGCCCATTGGATTCCGCAGAGACCACTCTTCACACATTATCAATCCCAGCAATGACCAAACCTACTGAAATCAGCCCATGCACACACAAGGACTCAGACCAATAATTAACACATCCATTTCAAAATCATACAACTATCATAGGTAGGTTACAGAATAATCGTCAACATGTCATAAATCACCAACGCATAGGCTACAATGTAATCTTTAAACGATCGATGTAAATGCATTTGAAACTGCAACGGGATTGCTGGAGGCTAGTGTTTAACCTACCTGGTTGATGCACAGGGCAAGACATTTCCCTTCCCGCGCGCCGCCCAGACCCCCGCCACGCAGCCTCGTGCCTTCTCCTTGATACATGTTCCTGGAACGACACATGCAAAAGTTATGTCAATTAGCGTAATATCTACATTTACACGGTAAAATACAGATGTCTCCGAGTGAGAAGCAGTTGGTCTCTCCGCATAGATGCTGGTAAACGTCTATAGAGCTTGTTATGCTAGCTAGAACGTGATGCAGGATTCCATCACTCAAACTAAGTTATAACAGAATATATATGTCACTTATCAAACACCCACGACGGGTTCATCGCTGTCATATCAGGGTAAGATCTTGACTAACCGATAATTGCCGGTCCTGAGCATAGCTGCCTCTTGCCACGGTCAGATAAAAAACAGCAGTGGAGTGGAGAAAGTGGAGAGTGGAGCAGCCCGACAGTCAGACAGAGACGACTTGGGAATTGTTCTCTCATCCAATAAGATGTTTAGGTCGTGTATGATTTACACAGCGTGTTGTCGCGGCAAAGGGGGAGTAATTTAGCGCTGTAACCAACGTAAATAACCCGTTTGTTAGCTCTCTCTGCAAAGCATGGCGTTAAATATATATATTCTCATTCACGGGTAAGCGGAGAGGAAATTACAATCCTCATGTGTCGCCAGTGGACGTACAGTCAGTCGCCAGTCATGGAGTAAGACATGGGAGATGAATATGGGCACATAGATTGAATTACATGTATTTATTTGACAATAGCCTACTGTTGAAGCTGCCCTTGAGGTGCCCTTGTTTTTGATCACTATTGTTTTTTCTTCAGAAAAGTCCTCAAAAAAATCAAAGCATGTTGATGATACATTTTGTCAATGTAATGACAGCAAATCGCTGCAGGAGATTGTGTTATATATGACGTCATGATGATGACGTCATAGTGCCCAACCTTTTAAATAGGCGGCACAGTTAGAACAAGGAGCCAGATGTTTCACCGGATGTATAAAACTGAAGCATCTGGTTGGAGTGGTTGAAATCTCCACCCTCCACAACATATGGTGAGGAGAGGAAGCCCATTGGCCGGCAGTGGGAGAGTATCAGATGGAACTGGGCTGATTTTCTCATCAAAGAAAAGCCATCCGATCTCAATACAGTTTTCTGTTCCAAAAACTAAAATCTGTTATGAAACAGAGTGCACTAAGTTTTGCAGATGTGAGTTGAAAAAAAGGGCGTTGTTTACAAGGAGTGCAATGGCGAATTGAGTTCTTGCACACAGAGAAGGAGTTACCTAACGGAAATATGTAAATACATGCTAGAACACCAATAGGAACTCGCTAGCTCGTGCTTGGCTTTACCCACCTCCTTGATTGTTCTGCCCACTATGCTTTATTTGCGCTGATTGAAAACGACACAGATTAACTATCTGGGTTAGTTATACATATCTGTGTAGGTGGCTTGAGATGGTCTGGGTAGACTGACACTCTGTCTCCAACAGTAAGTAGACAGAGATGTTATTATCAATGGCATTAACTTGGAAACAATGTCATGAATTCATCATCAGCTTAGCTTCTTGGCTTAGCCTTTTTAGGTGTAGCTTAGTGTGGTCTTATTGATCAAGGCAGGTATGTTATGTTAGGTTTTACTTAACTTAAACCAGGTAAGTCAAGTGGACAAAAACTGGTAAGGTTTGGAGAAGTGTGTTTTGTTTCTCCATTTGTTACAGAGCAGCCAGCAGCAGAAGTCAAGGAGTTGGAGTGTCTGCCGTCACAACTATGGTATTTTCCGGGACTAGAAACAAAAACTCCTCTCTGATAAGTAAGGTAAGAAAAGTGGATATGATCACCACCACCATCGAATCCTTAAAATGTGCATTTTGATCAATAAATATTGTTTCTGTGTTACAGTTAGGAGGTAATTACTTCACACACACACACACGCACGCACGCATGCACGCACGCACACACACACACACACACACGGCAGCTACTCAGAGGAGGAAGGGGAGGACCATCCTCAGTGAAATTCATAAAAACAAAAACAGTGAAACGTTAAAGTTATCCTTTGTAGATCACCAAATAACTGATTAAAACACACTGTTTTGCAATGAAGGTCTATAGTAGCCTCAACAGCAGTCTCTGGGGTAGCACCAAACTGTAGCCGGAGGACAGCTATTTTCCATCTTCCTCTGGGTACATTGACTTCAATACAAAACCTAGGAGACTCATGGTTCTCATCCCCTTCCATGGACTTACACAGTAATTATGACGACTTCAAAGGACATCCTCCAACCTATTAGAGGTATTGCAGCATGAACTGACATGATGTCCATACAATCAAAGGATCGGAGAATGAATCTAGTACTGAAAGCATAAGCTACAGCTAGCTAGCACTGCAGTGCATAAAGTGTGGTGAGTAGTTCACTCAAAGAGAGAAAGACAATTAATTGAACAGTTTTGAATACATTTGTTTCTTAAAAAGTTATGAGAAGCAGCAGAGAGAGATAGCAATATTTAGTTGTATTTTTTTCTTCTTCCTAATTTCCTTTCACTTAGCTAATTTAGCCTACTCAACAATCTGACTCAAACAGAGAGGAATGCTATGTATGTTAGCTAGCTGGCTAAGGCTATCCAACACTGCAACTCTTACAAGTCAAGGTAAGCTTTTGGTTTTATTAATTTATTGCCACTGCTAAACTATTTGCTGTTCACTGTACTGTGTGATTGTACACATGGATTGGATTGTGGGTTTACTAACGTTTTAGTTCTAGTAGCTATGTTGACTATGCCGTCAGCTAATATGGTGCAACGATGTGGGCTGTGTAGCAGTTCGTGGTTAATGGTTGTGGTATGAAGGATTAGCTTCGAGAGTTTTTTTTCGCCTAGTAACAGACAGCTGTTGTGTTGTACACTGAAGTCCACAAGCAAAGGGAAAAGGTGAGAGGAGGAGTGCGCGTAGATGTGAGAAGGAATTATACAACAAGCAAAGTGATGATGCTGTTTGTATGTGGCTTCTATGAAAGTAAACTGTGTGTGCGGGTGTATTCATTCCGCCGATTTTGTTCCAAACGTTTCTTAAACGGAAGCAAACAGAATGAAACGGTGATGGACCTACCTGAATTTGTCCTATAGAAACTCTCCTTTCTACACTGTTTACCCTGTTTGGACTAATGATTACACCCCAGATCAGCTAGGTGCAGGCAAGCGTGTGTTGAATGTGTGTCACTGTCTGTCACCTTGATTACTCCAATTTGTCTCTCGAACTGTGCACATACGCTAAAACCTTTCATTTGTAAGCTAGGTTGTAGCAACCCTCATGATGGGTTTATATAGGGCAATTTCGAGGATCATGTAGTAGCCTAAACCTATCGATGTTACATTGAGCTGGGTAAATGAATATGAATAACAGTCATCAAATATGCTGTAATAGAACCATGCTCAAAAAATAACAATCTTCCTCCCTGATCTTAAACGGCACCAACCACCCCTGACACACACATGCACGCACGCACGCACGCACGCACGCACACACACACACACACACACACACAAACCCAATGAGTCTCACTGTCGCAATTTAGGAATTCTAACCCCTTCTAAACATTGTGTTTGAGCTACAGACTTCTGGTTTGTACTATTGGATTAATCTATTTCTTTTGCATTAGTCTGTGGCATTTATGGGAGCTGAGCTAGAGTGGTGTTTGTGAGACAAGGGCAAATCCCGAAGGGGCCCGGGGTTGGGTCTTTTTGGCAAAAACGTCCGATTGGTCTGAGTTACAAACTATTAAAAGCTATCTATGAAAAGCTGAGACTCTCACGAACACGCAGTTGTTTTCCCCTATGACGCTCACACGCTACACGAGAGTCGTTAGAAGGTAAGGCGTTCTTCTACATAGAAGATCATAGGAAACTCCAGGACATACTGTCTATAATACTGTAAGAGGTTCTTCTACATAGAAGATCATAGGAAACTCCAGGACATACTGTCTATAATACTGTAAGAGGTTCTTCTAAATAGAAGATCATAGGAAACCCCAGGACATAGGGTCTATAATACTGTAAGAGGTTCTTCTACATAGAAAATCATAGGAAACTCCAGGACATACTGTCTATAATACTGTAAGAGGTTCTTCTACATAGAAAATCATAGGAAACTCCAGGACATAGCATCTATAATACTGTAATAAGCTCACATAGTTGCTGTCACAAACTCCAAACTCCTCACAGTTGTCTCTGAATAGTTGAGGAAACAATTGCTGTACTTACAGCCTTCAGAAAGTATTCATACCCCTTGACTTATTCCGCATTTTGTTGTGTTCCAGCCTGAATTCAAAATGGATTAAATATATATTTTTCTCACCCATCTACACACAATACCCCATAATGACAACGTGAAAACATGTTTTTAGACATTTTTGCTAATTTATTGAAAATGAAATACAGAAATATATAATTTACATAAGTATTCATACCCGAGTCAATACATGTTTGAATCACCTTTGGCAGCAATTACAGCTGTGAGTCTTTCTGGGTAAGTTTCTAAGAGCTTTACACACCTGGATTGTACAATATTTGATCATTATTCTTTTAAAAATTCTTCAAGTTCTGTCAAGTTGGTTGTTGATCATTGCTAGATATTTTCAAGTCTTGCCATGGATGTTCAAGACAATTTATGTCAAAACTGTAACTAGGTCACTCAGGAACATTCAATGTAGTCTTGGTAAGTAACTCCAGTGTATATTTAAGTGATAATGCCCGAGAAGTGTTTGGAGGATATATTGGCACGGGTGTTGTTAGGCTCGAGATGAAGTTGAGGACCGGTAAACCGTGCCAATATATCCTCCAAACACTGGCTTCGAGCGAATTTATACAACGGGTTAGCAACATATTCAAATAAGGATTGACATATTTTCATTAAAAAGGTTATTTTTATACATTTTTTCATACTATTTCATCCTTCCACGAGACATAGTCCTGACAGAAATCTCAGGTTGCTACCCAAGCCGGCTGGTCATCTATCGGTTTCGGTTGCCAGAGACACGACCCAGTCGTTCAGTCTTTTTGTTCTGTTTCTATGGACACGACCAAGTCGTTCGTTCTAAATGTTCCATTGCCATACTGGCTTGCAACATTCTTATCCCTCGCTAGCTAGCCAACTATGGCTAACTCAGTCACGTCAAACAGTGCATCCAGAATAACAGCAAAGTAGCTTCATTTGCATTTGTTTAAGCTGTTTACTAGTGACATTTGTTTGGATACATCCATAACAATGAGCTAATGATGCACAATTTCGCCTGGCATAGAAAATGTGCTCACTCATCAGGACACTGTTGTTTAGAGGAGCTAGCCAACAACACAGCTAACACAATCACTTCAAACTGAAGCTGGAAAGACGGCAAACTAGCTGCATTTCGTTTGACCTGTTTTCTATTGACATTTCTTTGTATATATCCATAAAAATTATGCCAGCTGATTCATGATTTCGACTGGCTGAGAAAAGCTGTCTGTCTGTCTGTCTGTCTGTCTGTCTCGTCCCGACACATTCATTACTATGGGAGAGCTGGAGATCAAATTTCAATATTGAAACAATGTTGTAAATGTCAAAGAGACAGAAAATATAATGCTAGTCTAAAAGAAATGAGAGATAATGTCTAGAGGCTCTTTATAGTGGAGATCAAGTTTATAAATTGCCTGGCTGGGCTGATGAGACAGTGGATTGCGCAGTGAGATGGCACAGAGTATATAGGCATTTCAACATTATAGTTTTAGCCGGTGGTAACTTGTGGAATAGACACCAGCTGGAATGCGGTTTTAACCAATCAGCATCCATGATTAGACCCACCCATTGTATAATTGGTCTTGTGTTTTCGGTTATTGTCCTGCTGAAAGGTGAATTTATCTCCCAGTGTCTGTTGGAATGAAGACTGTGTGATCTATAAGCCTTAAAAGTACTGTGTAAGCTATATGTTTATAAAATGCCTATTTCATTACTTCCAACTACTTAATGAGAAAATGAATGCAGTTTATCAAGTTCATACAGAAATCCTCTAGGATTTTGCCCGTGCTTATTCCATTTCTTTTTATCCTAAAAAACTCCCTAGTCCTTGCCATTGACAAGCATACCCATAACATGATGCAGCCACTACCATGCTTGAAAATATAAAGAGTGGTACTAAGTGATGTGTTGGATTTGCCCCGAACATAACGCTTTGTATTCAGGACATTAAGTTAATTTCTTTGCTACATATTTTGCAGTTTTACTTTAGTGCCTTATTGCAAACAGGATGCATGTTTTGGAATATTTTTATTCTATACAGTCTTCCTTCTTTTCACTCTGTCACTCCCTGGTCTTTGTTGTTGATTCTGTGTTTGAAATTCTCTGCTCGACTGAGGGACCTTACAAATAATTGTATGTGTGGAGTACAGAGATGAGGTAGTCATTCAAATATCATATAAGACACTATAGTTACACACAGATTGAGTCCATGCAACTTATTATGTGACCTATTGACGCAAGACATTTCAGCTCTATATTTCTAATTAATTGGTAAATATTTAAAAAAACATAATTCCACTTTGACATTATGAGATGTGTGTAGGCACATCTGTAGACACATCTGAATTTAATAAATGTTAAATTCCGGCTGTAACGCAACAAAATGTGTAAAAAGTCAAGGGGAGTGAATACTTTCTGAAGGCACGGTGAATTCATGTTGATCAGGTTTTTACTTTGGTGGACTTTGTATTTTTTTATTGACATTTGTCCCAAAAAAATTCATCAATGCAACTTTTAATCTCAAATTGTTTTTGTGTTCTACTTGTATCCCTGGTTGTTCTGAAAATAAGTGAGGCTAATTATAAGGTCTGGACATGCAGATAAAGGAAAGTCAGATAAATCAAAATCCCATTTTTGTTGGGGTCTCGGAACTGATAGGGTTAATAGAAAAAAGTGTGTGTGTAAAGCTACATCTACACTGTCACTGGAAGTCCAATAAAATAGTCCAGATCTACACATATACCCTCTGGTAACCCACGGACTCTGCTGTGCAAGGTTTATGTAGCCCTGGTAATAATCGATTCCTGGAACGCGTCCTTTATTTGCCCATTAGTCCAGGAGACGTTGATGCCTTAGTAATGGCACACAGGCTAAGGCTTGGGTAAAGAGCCACAAGGCTTAAACAAACAGTGATACAAGCATTCAGTCATTTTAAAGCCGGGTACATCTCTGGATGTAGCAGTCTTTACGCAGTGTGGCACGAGAGCTCCTGCTGGATATCACTGAAGACAAGCTTGGGTAAACCCAAACAAACAATTGTAAAGCTTTTCAAAAAGGTATCTTTAGACACACGGAAGATGCGCCCAGGTGAAAGAGGCTCTTCAATGGAGACCTGAGGGAGGAGACGAGAGATGAGTTAACTTCCAAAGACATCCAGGTGACCTACGTGGCTGTGACAATATGAATGGGAATAATAACTTCACCTTGTGTCCGATCGCAGACTCTTATAAAAGGATCCTGCTCCCACTGACCTACAGCCTGGTGTTTGTTCTGGGTCTGACCCTGAATGGAGCACTGCTGTGGGTGGTGTGCTTCCGGACCCGGACCTGGAGCTGCTCAGTCATCTACCTGACCAACCTGGCCGTGGCTGACCTGCTGTACGTGCTGTCCTTGCCGCTGCTCATTGTCAGCTACGCCATGGATGACGTATGGCCCTTCGGTGACATAATCTGCAAAGCCGTCAGATTCTTCTTCTGTACGAACCTCCACTGCAGCATGATGTTCCTCATGTGCATCAGCGTGCACCGGTTCCTCGGTGTGTGCTACCCGATTACTGCACTCCGGTTCAGGACCAAAAACCTGGCTGTTTTGACGTCTGGCTCGGTTTGGGTCCTGGTGATGCTGGAGATATCACCAACCCTTGTGTTTGCCCACACCGGGTTCATCAACAACATGACGGTGTGCTATGAAATGACCAACCCTGGCCAGTTGTATACTTACTTTCCTTACGACATGTTTCTGGACGTGGTTGGATTCCTGGTACCTTTTATGATTATTCTAATCTGTTACTGCTCAATGATGAGAGTGCTCTACCGGGCTGGAAGGGACAACTCACAGGTAGGGACAGAGAATCTAAACAAGTCCATACGCACCATTCTGGCGGTGTGCTTGATGTTCGTGCTGTGTTTTGTGCCTTATCACATTGCGCGGATAGTGTGCCTGTTCATACGTGTCTATGTGTCCAGTGACTGTAGAGTCATCAACTTGGTGATGATCGGCTATAAGATATGGAAACCCCTGGTCAGCTTCAACAGCTGCGCAAACCCACTGCTGTACTTCCTGGGTTCGGACAGGCAACGGAAGCAGCTCTGGGCCCAGTTATTTAGGAGTAAGATGGTCCATCCCACGGTGAGCACCGTACAGCCAGATATAGTACACACCGTCTCTGGTACTGCAAGAAATCAGTGACTGATTATCTTCTTTTTTTCCTCTCTCTGCAAGTCAGAATTTTTATTTTAGTAGGTGAATGGCCCATTTTGTTCTACGCCTTTTGGCACAGAATTACCCATTTGTTCAGGCAGCCCTGCTACATAGAGATGGGTCCATCTTAACCTCTACTGGACTATACTCTGCCGCTCAGTCAAAGTGACAAGAGGTTAAGACTGATTCTCTGATGTGTTCTTAAGGGCCTTTGTACCCTATTCTGGAAATAACAGACAGCACACCTCTTTCTCAGAGTTCTTTGGAACCAAATGTTTTTCCAATTCACAAAACAAAAGTACAGAACTCATTACAATACCAAATCAATCACCTTCAATATATTACTGACACTTAAATATAGTGCAATTTACATACACATTTCTCAGTCACATACCAATAAAGGCAATGGCTGTATTCAGTCATGAAGGTAATATCCTCAGCTGTAGGCATGTGCAACAAAAAGATAAGAGTCCCTCTGAGTTTGAATGGACTATCGTTGACTTTCATATTGTTTCACAGATAAATAGTGCCCTCTGCTGTTCACACAGTTGATAACCATATCCACATTGCTGAGGGCCATGCAGACAAAAAAAACACAAAAAAACCACAAAAAAACTTACTCAAGACTTCACACTTACTGTAAAGGGCATGGAAAACATACACCTTATTACACCAAATAGTACTTTCAAGATACAAACATAGTTACGGTGTATATAGTAGCTCTTTTACACCATCAAATGTAATTTAGTGATTAGCTTAGAAATGGTAATAAATAAACAAAAAGGCACACGTGTGGCTTCATAGCAACATATACAAAATACAGCAATAGCTTATCAGTTCTACATCAGTAAAACACCTGAAAGAACATTGTAGTGGGGGATATTTTATACCTTTTGTCCAGAGACATGGACACAGACTGAATTTATATGTTGAGGGGGTTGTGCAGAGTAGGCCGCATCACTTCAGTACACTTCTGTGCGCCAGTGAAGATAGGTGGGTACAGTAGTGATCTGGGAGCTGGAGGAAGTAGAAGGGAATTTAGCACCCATGTGCATACGGTGTTTGTGTGTGTGGTGTGTGTGTGTGTGTGTGTACCTGAGCTCCTAGTCTGGACAGGTAACGGTTGCGCAGGCCAAAACCTGACATGGGCCTGAGTTTGGCCAGCTTTTCCTCAGTCTGCTGACCGACCCTCTGACCCCTTTCAACTCTACAAGGACAGCAGGGGGAGTGGTATAATCATTTTTGTAAAAATACTTACGTTTATTTGCCATCCTGAGACAATACTGTAGTATATGAAAGTACATTTGATCAGACAGAATGACAAGCAGATCTGGCAAGGACACAAGGGCCTTATAAGGTTCTTTAACAAACACAGTGAACATCAGATATGTAATAAAAACATGCATTTCTTTTTATTTGAAATTCATTTATAACATTTTAACTGTGGCAATTTAAAATTGCCTAAAATAACATGGAGTTTGAGGTCATTTTTTTAATTGCAAAAAATTGAAATGATGAATTTCTCTCCAGGAACAGGGTTGGAGATCTTTGCTCTATGCAGTAGTACCCATAGAACACATGTTATTTAGAGCTGTTAGAAGTTTGCTAGAGAGATCAACTCTAAACAAACAGCACTCAGTACAATTTACACAGAGACTATTCTGCAGCTAACAAATACAAACAAACAGCCATCACAACTTTAGTGGTATATGGATCGGCTTCCTCCACTACAATATTTGACCTAATAATATGCTACGGCAAGCCACTTAGTTAAAGCTCGCGATGTCCTGCAGAAAACTGATTCAGGGTTAAAGAATTTGAAGAAATCATTCATTACAATAGAAAAACTATCAAAAGTGATTGACAGAATTATCATTTGATTTAGTGGTTTTCAACACATGAAAGTGTTTTTCGGCAATTTCCTGAGGTTGGTCAATAAATATCAACAACAAAAACATGTATCCTTCATTCAGTTGTACAGCAAAGAGGGTTTCCACCCCATCGCCAATGTTTTGGCAGCCCCACACACCCCTCTGATTCAGAGGAATGCAGAAGATACATTTCAGTTGAATACATTCAGTTGTATAACTGACTAGGTATCCCCCTTTACCAATGTTATAGGTTTCTTAAAAGTTCTCCTTCTTACCCATAAGCCAGGTCATTTTCATGAAGGTCACTGTAAAACTGCTGCATTCAAAATTTGAGTTAAAAGTTAAGAAATGGAACGTAATTATACATTGGGTGAATACTATCAAAAATGTTTCCCCTTTAAATTCCTTTATCACTTTGACAAGGTCTGCCTTAGCCTTGATGGTGTGACAGAGAGTAAAGTTTTACGAGCCTATACGACGAGCCAAGAGAAAAGGAATTTAATGAAGGAACGGCGCTATAAAGAATTTAACACAATGCAGATTCTAAAATCCTCCAGCATAAATCTGTCAAACTAGATGATGCGGATATGATTACTATTGAGAATGACCTCACTGTATGTAAAAGCCGGGGAAGGACATGGGCTGGTTTTGCGTTGCCAGTTTGATGACATTGTCTTCATGATGATTACACAGATTATTCATTTATGGGCGTTTAGAAGTAAAGCATACGAACTGTTTGTTTCAGATGATCAAAAACTTAAAGTAAAAATGTAAAGACCTTTCTGAACAATATACATTTATCAAAACATGCATAATATAACATTGATGGACAATTAAGTCCTAACACCCTGGTTTTAGAGAGATGCTTCAAAGATTTTGTTCTAAGAATATTGAACCAGTTCACCTCTTATAGCGTAGGTGATTTTACTAAGCAATAAGGCACATCCACACGTGCATTATCAGTGAATAACTTTACATCCCTGAAGTAAAAGTCACTCAGCCTGGGGCCTAGTTCCAAAGACATTTAAAAACCCTTAAAAGTCAGCTTAAAGTGCTTTCTGGTACCCCACTACTGACATTAAAGTATGATTGGTGCTGAGGTTTGAGGTTCCAAAGCATGCACACAAACACCAGTCAGTCATTAGCCAGCCCTCACACAGCCACGGGAGGGAGGAGTCAGTGAGGCGGGGAGGACGAGTCGGTATGTGATGTCAGATCAGAGGGGTCAGTATGTTGGTGGGAGGGGTCAGTTACATTGCAGGAATGGGTCAGTGTGCAGATGGGAGGAGTCAGTAGGCTCCCTAGGGGGTGATTGACAGCTGTGGCCCAGGACTGTGTGACCTCTCACCTGGAAAACAGCACAGGGCCAATGCGTTAGTCTGGGGTACTCTGCACACAGCCACACACATACTCCAAAAGCCAACTAGAATGATAAATCCTTCTCTACTGCCCTTGTTGAATTGTTGATAAGTGAAACATTAACTTCATCCCATTTTTCACATCTGCATGGGCAAGTCAACAAGGGCAGAGGGAAGGAGAGAAGACATTGGAGAGGTATTGGGCCGAGCAGTGACACTACACACAAGAAAAGAAACAGGTTAGACCTCACGCGGGACCACGCTCACACGGGACCACGCTCACACGGGACCACGCTCACACGGGACCACGCTCACACGGGACCACGCTCACACGGGACCACGCTCACACGGGACCACGCTCACACGGGACCACGCGTGTTAGGAGAGCCAGAATTAATTAAGGAGCAAGGAAACAATACATGAAAACATTATGCAGATTGAGCACCAAATACACTCTTGATATAGAGAAAGACTAAATCGGACTCAATCCAGAGCGGTCATATGATCTACTAACCATGCACATGTTCATTCAGAATGTTAACTACAAACCTCTGAAATGGCTTTTCTCAAATGTTTTCAACAAACCCACTTGGGATCATATATCGTAGAGCTTCTCTTACAACTTTCTCTGAGCCTTCAGATAAGGTGAGAGGTTGGGAACTCTAATGAAGTTGCAGGCTTTTGTTTTTAGTCCAGCACCAGTTGGATGTTTAATAATACATTGATAATAATACATTGATAATAGGTCCTTGCCTTTCTCCTTATGAGTGGGTTGAGAACCAAACGTTCAGTGGCTCTTGTCTGTTGAGTGTGAGAGGGGGGAGGTGAAAGGTCATGGATACTCACTCTGAATCTGAATTGGAGCACTTCAGGAGTTTGGCCCTGGCAGAGGCTGAGAGGTTCAGATCTCCTCCTGAAGAGAGAAAGGGAGTAATGGAGAGAGAGGAGGAGAGAGAGTGGTAGGGAGAGGAAACAAAGAGGGAGAAGGACAGAAAGAGAAAGGGTGGGGGAGAGAGAACAGGAGAGGGATATCAAAGAGCATGGTTAGTGATGATATCATAATGCACGCTCCACAGTGAGTGGTGTAATGGTGTCAGGGGAGCAGGAGGCCAGCTCCCATCTCTCTTACCTCGTAGATAATCAACAAAGTACAGCATCACTACTGCGATCAGTGCCACTGAGAGAGAGAGAGAGAGAGACATTTATTGGTTGACTCAACACACACAGACACACAGAAGTGTTACTCACAGCAGACACAGGCGCTGAAGAAGACCTCCAGGAAGAGGTATCCCTTGTTGTCCAGAATAGATCCTGCAGCCATGGAGATCAGAGCCAGGCCCAGGTTCTGGATGGACTGCATGCTGGGAGGTAGAAATGCCATGCATCATCACCATCAACAGCAGCAGCAGTATCATCATAGGCACAAATAATGGTGGCCAGAATGCAAAAGCCTGTAGGTATGAGGACGTTTTCTGGTTAGACAGAAGGGGTGGGTAGGAGAAAGTATACTTACAAGCCATAGGCTGTCCCCAGCTGATGCTCTGGCACCACGAAGGCCACCATGGGCCACAGGGCACAGGCCAGCAGGGAGTAGGACACACCCAACAGGGACTGGAGGACACAGACACACCATAATCAACACTGTTACCAACACCATTCACTATACCTGGTTACCCAGTCACAATACAACTACATACATACATACATACACATATATATACATATACATATACATATACATATATATATATATATATATATAATATATATATATATATAAATAAATCTGACTGTCTTGCAGGACTAAACAAATGCGAGTGTTCAAGGACCCAGTGATCCAAGGTTGCATGTCCAAATCTGGTCCACTGCTCATTCTTGCATACACCAGGTTTCTAGTGAATGTCCTAATGTCTCCAAGGTCATATTCTGCTGTGACCCACTCTGTACCATTCTAACGGTAATAGAAGGGAGAATTGTCATCACCATGGCGATCCAGGGGTTCCAGAAGGTGAAGGCGAGCATCATGTGGGCTATGAGCGTCGTGAAGACGGCATACATCACCCACATTACGTTCTTCCCTATCCTGTCCACCATGAAGCCCAACACAGGAGAGGCTGGGGCCGAGATGATGTACACAATACTGGGAGAGAAGAAGAGGGTGGAGAGAGAGACACGGAGGGAGAGGAAGGGAGGAGGAGAAGGAAGAGAAAAGGGAAAGGAGAGGAAGGAAGGGATAGAGAAACGTACAGTTACAATGTGTTGTGGCAGTTCTTAGCCTGAGGTGAGGAGAGCTAAAACAAACCTCATTTGAAGAACTCCTAACACAGGCCTCACTCCGTCCAAATGGGATCACTCGTCTTATTGAATTACTCTGGCATCTCAGACTGGGGTAAAATGTTGTGTGTTACCTGTTGATTGCTCTTGCCTCAGGTGGTGAGAAGTTGAACTTTTCGATGAAGAAAACCCTGCAAGGGGAAGACAGACAGAGGTGAGAGAACAGTCAGTCACAGCAGACCAGAGTATGTCCATACTATCACTGTAACATATCCCACCACCACATTAAGCACATCCCTGCTCCTGTCCTATTACTATAGGCACTCCTCACTGCTCAACTCAGACCAACGTACTCTTTATGCTGCTATTACCTTTATTTAACTAGGCAAGTCAGTTGAGAACAAATTGTTATTTACAATGACGGCCTACCCCGGCCAAACCCAGACGACGCTGGGCCAATTGTGCGCCACCCTACGGGATTCCCAATAACGGCCGGATGTGATGCAGCCTGGATTCGAACCAGGGACTGCAGTGACACCTCTTGCACTGAGATGCAGCGCCTAGTGACTATGCATTGATAATAAACAGCGAGTAGCAGCAGTGTAAAAACAAAGGGGGGGAAATAGAAGATAGTCCGGTGACCATTTGATTAGTTGTTCAGCAGTCTTATGGCTTAGGGGTAGAAGCTGTTAAGGAGCCTTTTGGTCCTAGACTTGGCGCTCCGATATCGCTTGCCGTGTGGTAGCAGAGAGAACAGTCTTGACTTGGGTGACTTGAGTCTTTGACATTTATTTGCTCAGCAGGCATCGACACTGTATTATTCTATAAACTACTGACAACATTTCTCCCAAATTCAAAATAAAAAATATTTTCATTTAGAGCATTTATTTGCAGAAAATGAGAACTGGTCAAAATAACAAAGAAAATAGGCAGTATTGTCAGACCGATCCTCCACCAAATTTCACAGTGGGTGCGAGACAGTGTGGCTTGTAGGCCTCTCCAGGTCTCCAGCCACTGAAATTTGGAGGAGGATCGGTGATGATCTGGGGGTGCTTCAGCAAGGTTGGAATCAGGAAGATTGGTCTTTGTGAAGGACGCATGAATCAAGCCACGTACAAGGTTGTCCTGGAGGAAAACGTGCTTCCTTCTGCTCTGACAATGTTCTCCAACTCTGAGGATTGGTTTCTCCAGCAGGACAATGCTCCATGCCACACAGCCAGGACAATCAAGGTGTGGATGGAGGACCACCAGATCAAGACCCTGTCATGGCCAGCCCAATCTCCAGACCTGAACCCCATTGAAGACCTCTGGAATGTGATCAAGGGAAAGATGGAGCCATCAAACAAAGCCGAGTTGCTTGAATTGTTGCGCCAGGAGTGGCATAAAGTCACCCAACATCAATGTGAAAGACTGGTGGAGAACATGCCAAGACGCAGGAAAGCTGTGATTGAAAATCAGGGTTATTCCACCAAATATTGATTTCTGAACTCTTCCTAAGTTAAAACATTAGTATTGTGTTGTTTAAAAATGAATATGAACTTATTTTCTTTGCATTATTCGAGGTCTAGCAACACTGCATATTTTTTGTTATTTTGACTAGTAATTTTCTGCAAATAAATGCTCTAAATGACAATATTTTTACTTGGGAGAAATGTTGTCAGTAGTTTATAGAATAAAACAAAAATGTTCATTTTAACCAATACATACCAATAAATAGTAAAACCAGAAAAACTGATAATTTTGCAGTGGTCTCAATTTTTTCCAGAGCTCTGTGTGTGTGTGTGATTATATATATATATATATCTCCCGCCTGCCTCTCCCCCTCCTCCCCCATCTGCCTCTCCCCCCATCTGCCTCTCTCCTCCCCCCCCATCCAGCCATCTCTTTGTCTCTCCTCCCGCCGTCTCTCCTCCCCCCGTGTCCCCTCACCCATATCTCTCTCCCCCTTTTGTTCTCTCTTTGCTTATGGATTGGTTTTCTTTTATACCAAGAGATGTACTATTCTGCCCTGTAACAGTCTGTCTATTGATCAGACACAGCTATTGTAATTTAACAAGGCTATTTCAGGTCTCCGAGTCCCTTTATCTTTCCTACCCACTCAGAGGATTAGATTACATGGTCACCAACTGTTAATACATGTTTTAATCAGCAAGGGTCAAATGGAATTAAAGATTATATTCTAAAAGAGTTTAACTAAAGATAATATTAATCCGAGGTATTTTACATGACGGAGAATAGACATTGTGTTCGAGGGGACGGGCTTGAACGAGGGGCAGCACATAATCCCCGATCTACAATCACCTTGCAACCCAAATAACTACTTGTGATAAAAAGCTGGCCATATTGGTGATGGTTTTGGCTGATCAGACATGAGTGATGGTTCGTGTGCTACTCACTGTCCCAATCCGATGAAGGGGAAGATGGCCACGTAGTAACCCACACAGATGATGAAGATGAGCCACAGTTGGAAGGGAAAGTCCTTCACATCCGTCAGCTTGATCACTTCCCCTACACACACAGAACAAATGTTCAACACACAGAAGCAGTCTTGGCTAAAGAATCACCTTGGGAAAGAGGTATGACAACAGCCAGTCAATAACCCACAGGAAGTAGTACTACGACCCCTGACCTCCACCCCAGTCACACTAAAGCCAGCCCAGGGAAACACAAGCTACCTTCACAATGATCAATTCTGACAAGATTACACACAACTGGGAGTTGGAGGTTTCCCAGGTGGATAAATAACTCCTTAAATCAACTAAATTCATCAAGGAAAAATAAGATTGGCTAATTGTGACAGGTAACAGATTAGTAGGAGAAGGAATCTACCCTCCATCACCTCCCTCACACTAACGGTGTCAGAATTCAGTGGACATAACCATAGATAATGACCGTCATCCCTGTCAATGTCATTATCCGGTGTTATTCAGCTCTGATTGGGATACACATCTGACGCGGTCATTATCCGGTGTTATTCAGCTCTGATTGGGATACACATCTGACGCGGTCATTATCCGGTGTTATTCAGCTCTGATTGGGATACACATCTGACGCGGTCATTATCCGGTGTTATTCAGCTCTGATTGGGATACACATCTGACGCGGTCATTATCCGGTGTTATTCAGCTCTGATTGGGATACACATCTGACGCGGTCATTATCCGGTGTTATTCAGCTCTGATTGGGATACACATCTGACGCGGTCATTATCCGGTGTTATTCAGCTCTGATTGGGATACACATCTGACGCGGTCATTATCCGGTGTTATTCAGCTCTGATTGGGATACACATCTGACGCGGTCATTATCCGGTGTTATTCAGCTCTGATTGGGATACACATCTGACGCGGTCATTATCCGGTGTTATTCAGCTCTGATTGGGATACACATCTGACGCGGTCACAGAGTGCCATGTTAACTCACCGGTCCCTCCCTGTTCCTTGTTGAGGATCCTCTCGGCTCGCTTGTCCAGGTAGCCCAACACCAGAGCACAAACCAGAGAGAATATACAGGTCACCCCAGCTGGAGAAGGAGAAGAGAAGAAGAAAGAGAGATAGATGGAGAGAGCAAGAGAGCGTGAGCAAGAGAGAAAGGGTGAGGAGGGGATAAGGGAGAGAGAGACAGGAAATCATTACATCAGCTATGAACAGGTAGGTGTGTCTCATGAACCCACGGCAGCACCATAGGGTAAGTCCTCATGAGAAGAGCCTGGAAAGGATCTGTAAAGCCCTGTCTAGTTTAGTCTAAATAAACATGACTGCTTCCTGAGGAAGGCACAGTGATGCCGAAACGTTGGTAAATACCCATTAAATTGCTAGGAGATTATACATGGAGTGTGCGACTTTATTTTGATAGTTTATTCACCGTTTGTCAGCACCTCCACACAAACTATTATTCTGGGTGTGCGCCAGCTCATGTTTTTTTTTTTTTTATCTGCTTCCTTAGGCCCAACAGTCAGAGTAATTAGATAAAGTAGCTCAAAGTTTTACTTTGGATTTAGTGTCGAGAGCTGTTGCCGGAATGCTTTCAATTTCTTGGAGGTGGTCGATTGTTGGGACCGAGAGAATGAAAGCATCAAAGCTGAGACCGAGAGACAGAAGCTGTGTTTCAATCTCAAGGCCGTCAGAGTGTTAAATAGCCATCACTAGCACCTTAGAGGCTGCTGCCCAATATACACAGTCGTGAAATCACTGGCCACTTTAATAAAGGGAACACTCGTCACTTTAACCTCTCTGGGAAATGTGGGACAAGAGCATCCCACCCTGCCAACAGCCAGTGAAATAACAGAGCGCCAAATTCAAAACAACAAAAATCTCAAAATTCAAATTTCTCACACATACAAGTATTACACACCATTTTAAAGATAGACTTCTCGTTAATCCAACCACAGTGTCCGATTTCAAAAAGGCTTTACGGCGAAAGCATAGCATTAGATTATGTTAGGACAGCACCTAGACAAGAAAAACCACACAGCCATTTTCCAAGCAATGAGAGGCATCACAAAAACCAGAAATACAGCTAAAATTAATCACTAACCTTTGATGATCTTCATCAGATGGCACTCATAGGACTTCACGTTACACAATACATGTATGTTTTGCTCGATAAAGTTCATATTTACATCCAAAAGCCCCATTTTACATTGGCGTGTAATGTTCAGAAATGTTTTGCCTCCAAAACTAACAGTGAATGAGCACATCAATTTACAGAAATACTCATCATAAACTTTCATAAAAGATAAGTGTTATGCACAGAATTATAGATAAACTTCTCCTTAATGCAACCGCTGTGTCATATTTAAAAAAAGGTTTACGGCGAAAGCAAACTTTGCAATAATCTGAGTACAGCGCTCAGACATCAAAACAAGCCATACCTGCCATGTTGTGGAGTCAACAGAAGTCAGAAATAGCATTATAAATATTCACTTACCTTTGATGATCTTCATCGGAATGCACTCCCAGGAATCCCAGTTCCACAATGTTTGTTTTGTTCGATAGTTCATCTTTATGTCCAAATACCTCCATTTTGTTTGCGCGTTTAGTCCAGCACTCCGAATTCACTAAGCGTGCGAGTTTAGTCCAGACGAAAAGTCTAAATAGTTACATTACAGTTCGTAGAAACATGTCAAACGATGTATAGAATCAATCTTTAGGATGTTTTTATCATAAATATTCAATAATATTCCAACCGGACAATTCCTTTGTCTTTAGAATTGAAAGGAAAGGCAGCTCGCTCTCATGGCTGCGCGCATGATTGAGGATCATGCCAATTTTCCAGACACCTTCTGAATCAGCTCTTCTCTCCCCATTCACAGTAGAAGCCCGAATCAACATTCTAAAGACTGTTGACATCTAGTGGAAGCCTTAGGAAGTGCAATATGACCCCCCCAGACACTGTATATTGGATAGGCAATCACTTGAAAAACTACAAACCTCAGATTTCCCACTTCCTGGATGGATTTTTTCTCAGGTTTTTGCCTGCCATATGAGTTCTGTTATACTCACAGACATCATTCAAACAGTTTTAGAAACTTCAGAGTGTTTTCTATCCAAATCTACTAATTATATGCATATTCTAGCTTTTGGGCTAGAGTAGCAGGCATTTTTGGGCATGCTTTTCATCCAAGCTACTCAATACTGCCCCCCTTTCCTAGAGAAGTTAATGTTTACATATTTTGCAGTACTCATCTCATATGTATATACTGTGTTCTATGCCGTGCCGACATTGCTCGTCCAAATATTTATATATTCTTAATTCTATTCCTTTAATTTGGATTTGTGTACATTGTTGTGAAATTGTTAGATATTAGTGCACTGTTGGAACTCGAAACACAAGCATTTCACTATACCTGCAATACCATCTGCTAAACACGTGTATGTGAACAATTTTTTTTATTTTATTTGCCTCTCGAACTAAACTCTCTCACATCACATACCCCCTCTACAGCAGAGGGGTATGTGGTCCATCAAATATTCTCTATTAACCAGGTGAAATTTCAATAAGTACAGTATGTGGCTAAATTAAGTAGGCTTTGGTTTGAACTAACCGTAGGGTATGGATATATTGGACCCATCTCACAGGCTTAATGTCTCATGTTTTTTCCTCTCAGTTTCTTAGTCTCCCCCACTTTCTTTTATCCATCCCTCTATCAGTGCTGAGATTAGAGAGCATTTGTGATAGAAATGGTATGGTGATGCAGACAGGGCTGGAGAGAGATATGTAACCTGAAGCTCAATGTAGACAGCAGGCCTGGAAATCAAGCTCACTCCTCTTGATCAAATATGGACACGCATCTCTCTCCCACACACAATGTGTGGTTCTGTATTATGTCAAGATATATGTGGACCCCAGGAAGAGTAACTGCTGCTTAAGCAACAGCTAATGGGGATCCTAATAAAATACACACACTAGTGATGCGAGGTTTGACTCATAACCCGCAGTCCCTGCGGTTATATTGGGGGGCAGGTGGGTGTAGGGTCATGAAATATTGTGTGGATGAAGGTCGGGCGGGTTGAATAAAGAGAAACAATTCATTATAAAAATCCATAATTCTTGTTCCCATCTATAGGCCACACTGAGTTTCATATATTTTTTATTTGGCATTAGTGCCTAGCCTAAGATATAGGGCCTAAAGGTGTGCATGCCAAATACATGCGCCAATCTCCAAAATGCTTTTTGGAACTTGGGCAGAAAATTGTAACATCAATCCACTGAGGCAAAAAGGACCGTGTCGGAGTTTAATTCAATAAGAGAAAAGCTGCAGAAACGTGAGGTGAAAATAAGGAAAAGGGAGGGAAGATTTGTTGGAGTGGTAAAAGAGGATGATAGCAGTGCAGCCTGTTTTGTGTGATGATTGAGGCACTATACAAATTAGACAGTCACAAGACTTCAAATATGGCACGTCACACCTGCAGACAGAGCAAGCCCAACCAGTCGAACCGTGTACCAGCAGGTCAGGTCTCCAGCCCATCTCATCTTACATGTACGCTGACAGCAAAAAGATACCACTGCAGGTGACATACAAGTTCATTGATGTTTGTGTGGACATTGTTTTCGGGAAAGGGCTTCACCTCCATGGCACAGGGACTTATTAACATTGGAGCCAGTTATGGAGCTGTCAACGCCAACTCTATCATCCCACACAGACAGACGGTGTGCGAAAGAGCCAAACAGGCTGCAACAGAGAAGGCTACACTGTCTGAGTCAATCAAAAATACTTTAGATGACGGTGACGTTGCCATCACCACAGACATGTGGATGGATGATTTCAAGAAAAGAGCATACACCGTGCTTAAGTGCCATTTTTGGACCGAAGATTGGCAACTGAAAAGTTGCGTCGTCACCAGCGTGGAGTTTGAAGGCTGACATGCTGGAGTTGGTCAGCAAGCAGTAAACAGAAATACGGCAATTGCTCAAGGACAGAGACCAACTGGGTTGAATTAAGGGCATTTACCAGGATGAGCTGAGTACTCATCGACTTCCTGTCAGTCTTCAAGGCAGTATTTTTAGAGCTAGAAGGAGAGAAGTACCCCACTCTCCATTTGGTGATGCTCTGGTTTTACAAACTAAAACAACGCTGTGAGCCAACAAGCAGAGATCCACTCTACGCTGAACACATCCGCGTACAGGCATCAAAGGTCCTCACCGAGAAGATGCTGCTCACTCCCACTCGGAAACTCACCACGTTCCTGTACCCAAAACACTGAAGATGCACCTCAACGAAGAACGAGTCGCTATGTACGACCAAGCCAGGAGACTGACAGAGCCAGTCGAGTTTCAGCACCACGGACCTGTCCAGCCACGGTGCCTTGTGTCGACGCTGATGGAGTTGCAGCACCACGGACAGAGGATTTCATCCACGATAACATAATAATCATTAGGTCTATTCTTATTAGGTATTTTTAGGATTTAGACTGCTATAGGCCTGAATCATTAGGTAAGCCTATACTAGTAGGTTATGGATATTCATAGACCTATTACTTGCTAAATGGTGTCACCATGCCCCCTGGCCGAATAGCCAAGTAATGTATTGAAAAATATTCACATTACAGTTGGAAGCACAAGCAACTACTCCATAAAGAGACCAAGATTTAACTTGACGGAGCGGGAGGACAAGACAGAAGCCGAAGAGATCGACGGAATCCAGAGGTATAGAAGCACTCACTTTTCCCTGGAGGATTGTGTTGGGGAAAGTTTGCTTGCTTTCTGGGAGAAGCAGGAGCGTACCTTTGCTCAACTCGGACTCTCGCAAAGAGAATTCTCTGCATTCCGGCATCAAGCACATAGAGTGAACGCTTCTTCAGCACTGCCAGGAGCGTTGAAGAATCCAGGCGCAACCTGAAACCTGGCACAGTGGACCCAATTACGTTTCTTAACAGTGCTGCAAAAGAAAGCAAGACAGACAATTATACCCTCATAATTGGACAGTGGGTACTTAGATTTTCTAAACTTTGGTGTGTTAAAAATCCATTTATTTTCTAAACCTATTTTTTCATATATATATATATATATATATATATATATATATATATATATATATATATATATATATATATATATATATATATATATATATATATATATATATATATATATATATATATAATGAAAATGTCTTGCTTGCACACACACACACACACATAATGAAAAAATTATAATATAATGAAAAAAAAATTCAAATACCGGTATATTAGCCCAGACAGGCAGTCAGCCAACAAGATGTCCATTTACAGTTTCACATTTTGTTTTGTTTCAGTAAAATAATAGGCTACTGTTCAATAGGCGCAAGCCTTTTAAAATGCTCAAGAGAAATGTAATGGCTCAATAAATTGTTTAAGAGAAGAAAAGAAAAAAGAACTGCACAGCACATTTTGGATATTTGCGGGTAAGGGTCAGGTGCGGGACTCAGATTTTCTCTTTAGCACATATAGGTCGGGTGGTTGCGGATGAGTTATTATCAGTTTCAGGCGGGTGAACAAACAGCTGACACACACACTTAACTCACCGATCATGAGTGAGACTCCCAGAGTGGTGTGTCCTGTCGAGCCTACCAGGTCAGCGACACGGTTGTACACCGAGCCCATGATGTTCATGTTGACCGTGCTACCCTGAGGGAGAGGAGACAAGCAAACACTTCCTGATCAGCCACATAAATAATGCCTTAAGTATTTGCTTCTGTATTTATATAGTGTAATACTTAGCTTCCAGCGTGTTCTTACCAGCCTGGCCATGCTGAGCTGAAGACCAAACACCAGGTTGAGTTCCTTCCCTTTGAACCAGTTCACTGCATAGGTGTTCTGGGCCACCGCCAGGGACTCACCGCCGATCCTACCCAGAGAGAGCACTTAGTTAGGGTGAGAGAAGTGGCTTGGAGCTGTAGCAAGGACAAGCTCTAAAAAGCATCTTACCCAAACACAAAGCGTCCAATCTCCATTAACCAGAATAGATCTAGAAGTGCCCCAACAGCAACTATAACCTGTGGAAATACACAGCGGTGGAAAAAAACCTCAACAGTCAAGCTTAAAAGTAAAGATAGCTTAATAGAAAATGAATCAAGCAAAAGTCCCCCAGGAAAATACTACTTGAGTAAAAAAGTATGATTTTAAATGTACTTAAGTACAGTGCGGGAAGAAGTACTCAATTGTCATACTTGAGTAAAAGTTCAAAGTAAAAGTTCTACATCAAATTCCTTATATTAAGCAAACCAGACGGCACGATTTGAATGCATGTACAGCTGAAGTCGGAAGTTTACATACACCTTAGCCAAATACATTTAAACTCAGTTTCACAATTCCTGACATTTAATCCTAGTCACAATTCCCTGTCTTAGGTCAGTTAGGATCACCACTTTATTTTAATAATGTGAAATATCAGAATAATAGTAGAGAGAATGATTTATTTCAGATTTTATTTCTTTCATCACATTCCCGGTTGGTCAGAAGTTTACATACACTCAATTAGTATTTGGTAGAATTGCCTTTAAATTGTTTAACTTGGGTCATACGTTTCAGGTAGCCTTCCACAAGCTTCCCACAATAAGTTGGGTGAATTTTGGCCCATTCCTCCTGACAGAGCTGGTGTAACTGTATCAGGTTTGTAGGCCTCCTTGCTCACACACGCTTTTTCAGTTGTGCCCACAGGTTTTCTATGGGGTTGAGGTCAGGGTGTTGTGATGGCCACTCCAATACCTTGACTTTGTTGTCCTTAAGCCATTTTGCCACAACTTTGGAAGTATGCTTGGGGTCATTGTCCATTTGGAAGACCCATTTGCGAACAAGCTTTAACTTCCTGACTGATGTCTTGAGATGTTGCTTCAATATATCCACATAATTTTCCTACCTCGTGATGCCATCTATTTTGTGAAGTGCACCAGTCCCTCCTGCAGCAAAGCACCCCCACAACATGATGCTGCCACCCCCGTGCTTCATGGTTGGGATGGTGTTTTTCAGCTTGCAAGCCTCCCCCTTACTCCTCCAAACATAACAATGGTCATTATGGCCAAACAGTTCTATTTTTGTTTCATCAGACCAGAGGACATTTCTCCAAAAAGTACAATATTTGTCCCCATGTGCAGTTGCAAACCGTAGTCTGGCTTTTTTATGGCGGTTTTGGAGCAGTGGCTTCTTCCTTGCTGAGCGGCCTGTCAGGTTATGTCGATACAGGACTTGTTTTACTGTGGATATAGATACTTTTGTACCCGTTTCCTTCAGCGTCTTCACAAGGTCCTTTGCTGTTGTTCTGGGATTGATTTGCACTTTTCGCACCAAAGTATGTTCATCTCTGCGTGGTCCCATGGTGTTTATATTTGCGTACTATTGTTTGTACAGATGAACGTGGTACCTTCAGGCATTTTTAAATTGCTCCCAAGGATGAACCAGACTTGTGGAGGTCTACATTTTTTTCTGAGGTCTTGGCTGATTTCTTTTGATTTTCCCATGATGTCAAGCAACGAGGCACTGACTTTGAAGGTAGGCCTTGAAAAACATCCACAGGTACATCTCCAATGGAGTCAAATGATGTCAATTCGCCTATCAGAAGCTTCTAAAGCCAAGACATCATTTTCTGGAATTTTACAAGCTGTTTAAAGGCAAAGTCAACTTAGTGTATGTAAACTTCTACCCACTGGAATTGTGATACAGTGAATTATAAGTGATTGTTGGAAAAATTACTTGTGTCATGCACAAAGTAGATGTCCTAAACGACTTGCCCAAACTATAGTTTGTTAACAAGAAATTTGTGGAGTGGTTGAAAAACAATTTTTAATGAATCCAACCTAACTGTAAGTAAACTTCCGACTTCAACTGTATGTTCACACACACACACACACACGTTCAAGTTTGGGGTCACTTAGAAATGTCCTTATTTTTGAAAAAGCTACTTTTTTGTCCATTAAAATAACATCAAATTGATCAGAAATACAGTGTAGACACTGTTAATGTTGTAAATGGCTATTGTAGCTGGAAATGGCAGATTTTTTATGGAATATCTACATAGGCGTACAGAGGCCCATTATCAGCAACCATCACTCCTTTGTTCCAATGGCACGTTGTGTTAGCTAATCCAAGTTTATCATTTTAAAAGGCTAATTGATCATTAGAAAACCCTTTTGCAATTATGTTAGCACTGCTGAAAACTGTTGTCTTGATTAAAGAAGCAATAAAACTGGCCTTCTTTAGACTAGTTGAGTATCTGGGGTTTCAGCATTTGTGGCTTCGATTACAGGCTCAAAATGGCCAAAAACAAAGACCTTTCTTCTGAAACTGGCCAGTCTATTCTTGTTCTGAGAAATGTCTATTCCATGCGAGAAATTGCCAAGAAACTGAAGATCTCATACAACGGTGTGTACTACGCCCTTCGCAGAACTGCGCAAACTGGCTCTAACCAGAATAGAAAGAGAGCCCAAACTTTTCAACGGTAGTGTAAATAGTAAAGTACAGATACTCCTAAAAACTACTTCTGTACTTTAAAGTATTTTTATAAGTACATTACACCACTGGAAATAGACCAATTGAATTTGTACTACATATTTTGAAGTACAGCAGCACTCAAATACATCTCCATCATGTGGTGTTTACCTACCTGTCCAACGCAGACAAACAAGGCGAAGATTATCGTTCCTAGCCTACCAGGATATGAGAAGCACAGTGACAGAAACTAAGTTGGGGATAATATGAAGTGAATATGAACATGTTCATCACAATGTTATCTCTCCTTGTGTTGCTGGAGATGACTGCCCTAGTTCCTCATAGATTCAGATTAATCCTCCACACACACAATTACATCAGAATCCACACCAGAGTGATTACAGAATCCCTTATCATATTATATAAATGTGACGTATAAGGTCCCTATTGTGTAAAGCTCACCTTATCTACGTATTGTACACATACAGTGTTTGCTCTGAGCAGCACAGCACTATGTATGCGTTGTGTGACTGTAACCAGGTTGTCACTGGAGGCAAGAGGTTAAATATCATGTTTGCGCCTGTACAAAACTGTTGTCCTTGGAAGGCAATAAACAAATATTCCATGTAGGGAACATGTGCTAGTACAGTAGTGTTTCATTAGTAACCTGTGGTCCTACCTGATGCCAAAGACCCTGTCGAGCAGGAAGCCCCCCAGGAAACAGAGCACCACGTTGGGCCAGGAGTACCAGGCATAGAGCTGCATGAACATGGATGTGTTCAGCTTCATGTCCTGGTGCAGACCAGAGAGGAGAGAGAATGTCAGTGCATTGGAAGCCCAAATTACTAGAAAAGTATCTTTAAGAAAGCAAAACAAAGGCAGAGAAACACAAACATGAACTGAGTGCATGGACCAACCATACACTAAATATGACCTGATATTGGTCTGTTTACAGTATTAGAAAACCTTTGAGCACAATGATAAACAGAGAAACTTAGCTATGCTCGTTCTAATAAGCCATTTCCTTGTTAGTGCCGACAGAACACCAAAGACGACACATTGCTTTGTTTC
Organism: Salmo salar; assembly: GCF_965601325.2. Lineage (NCBI taxonomy): Eukaryota > Metazoa > Chordata > Actinopteri > Salmoniformes > Salmonidae > Salmo > Salmo salar. The sequence goes on along the minus strand of NC_138310.1, from coordinate 58,172,932 downwards.
ACTTATCTGCAAGCTTACAACATCGTCATGAAGAGTCAACAGACTTACACATAATTACGTGGCCATAGAGTTATAATAAAGTACAATACATTTTGTGAAGTTATTTTCTATATTGAAACATGGGAGGAAGGCTCTGACATAGAGCAGGCTAGACTACAATGACGACAGGGTGACATGACGGTGTCGTCGGTCGCATGACACCAACGTTATGCATGTGACAGAAGGAAACTTCAGTCCTCCTTCCTCACCTGTATGACTTGAGTCTGCAAAGCAGCGGGGTTATCATAACAGAAGTAACTTCCTGAAACAAAGTAATGCTGTTAGTGGGTAGAATTAATACATTGTATTTGTGCATCAAAGTGCCGCAACATTCTAAACCCGCTCTGATTTGATTGATACGGTCATAAAAGGCTACCGCGTGGTGAAAGATAACCAAACTAACAACGACTCAAAGAAGTCTAATATCCAAAAGCAATTAGTCTGATAGCTGAAAGAAGCCTAAACTCTCTCCAAAGAGTTTTGATAGAACCGCCCTGCTCACCGAATCCGAGAAAGCACATAAAAAGCAGGACGAAAATGCGATGAAGCAGTCGTCTCGGGTCACAGAGCGCGGACATCGGTTTGACCGGTCTGCTTTCATTTCTGGGACCTGAAGAAGAGACATCCCCTTCCTCGTCCAAAAGTTTCTGTCGCTCCTCCGCCATCTTCGTCTGTGTTTTGGAATGGAAGGCAAAAGGTTAATAGGGCGCAGATAGTCAAATGACGTCCTGCTCCACGTGACTCGCCTCTGGTTGAGCGCAGCAGTAAGGAGCGCAAAAGTAGTGATGGGTCGTTGGCGAACGAGTCGGCTCTAAGAGCCAGCTCGCCTATCAGAAGAGCCGAATCTATTTATACAAATATTTAAAAATTAAGATATGAATAATCAAAAGATTTAAATGAATAGAATGAACTAATTCAAAGGACGAAAACACATAAATAATAATATAGGCCTAAATGCTCAAGCGCACACATTCATTCTGACTGTCTGCTCAGACTAACAGCCTCACCTGTTGTTCCTGTCAATCAGACACGCAGTGTCAACCAATGAACCAAAGATCCGTGAGGGAGGACCGAGCCAACTCACTCACAGTCACACACTTAGCAGCCGATGAGAGAGAGGAAGGACAGCTGTGAAAACAACAGCTGGAAAATGAGTCGGAAGCACAGTATGGATGCATTTTAATAATGTAGACAATGTTAGAGCACAGTGTAGAATTTGCCAAAACCAAATCTCATATAAAGCCGGTTCTACGCACAACCTACACCGGCATATGCGAACTGTGCACCCAACTGTGAAGCTAGCTGTAGCGGAGCTTTGAGAAACTAGCGGGCCTGCTAGTGATAGTAGTGGAGCCAGCGTATCCACTCAGTCAAGTAGGCCTACTCTGCGACCCACAGCAATGCAGTCTTCTATGGACCAGTTTATGCCAAAGTCTATGTCTGTAGCAAAACAAGGCCAAATTGATATTGCATTGGCTAAAATGATTGCCACCGATTTCCAGCCATTTATATCATGAAGGAGAGAGGTTTTAGAAATTATAGCAATAGTCTAAATCCAATGTACACAATTCCAAGCAGGAAAACCCTTTCAAAATCACGTATTCCATAACTGTACGAGAGCACACAGGCTTCAGTGCGGGAAAGAGACCAAAAAGCTACTGCAGTTTGCCTTACCACTGACTGCTGGACATCAAGAGTAACCACTTCTTACATGTTGGTTACATGTCACTTAATTGAACATTTTTCGATGTCTAGCTGTCTTCTGGACTGGTTTGAGTTCAGCGACAGACACACCTCAGAGAACTTGGCAGAGGAACTGTTGAGAGTGGCCAGAGAATGGTAAGTAGATGGAAAAGTGGTCTGTTGTTTTAGCGACAATGCAGCTAACATAACCAAAGCCATGAAAATGTTAAAATGGACCCATCATCCATGTCTTGCCCACACAATCAACCTGATTGTAAGAGATGCTCCGAAGGTGATGAAGCCCACTTTGGACAAAGTGAAAGCAGCTGTGGAATACATCCACAGGAGCACAGTAGGTACTGAAAAACTAAAGTCTACACAACGCCAGATGGGGATGCCTGAACTGAGGCCTAAACAAGACTGTACTACAAGGTGGAATTCAACATTTTATATGTTGAAGCGGTTTCTTGAGTCAAAGGATGCCATCATCTCTACCCTGGCCATTGTCAATGCACCTGTTGATGCTCTGACCCAAGAGGAATGGGAGGTGGTGGAGGAGGTGTGCAGAGTCCTGGAATCCTTTGAGCAGGTCACTGTGGAGATCAGTGGAGAGAGGTACAGTAAGCAGTTATTACTACACCATTATTTAATCCAGTATTATATATGTATATGAGCAGTAGATGAGAATGTAGTATCAGTAGACAAAACATGAACCTGAACTAATAAGTTATTGTTCTCTCTTTTCAGCTATGTGACAGCCTCAAAAATGATACTCCTGTGTAAGGGTCTGCAGCGAATCACAGCCAGCCGCCAGAGAGAAGCAAGTGTAACCACAGGACATGTGACAGAGTTGATGGACACCCTATGCTCATCAATGGACAGAAAGTTCCACAGAATGGAATATAATCACGTGCTAACAGAAACCGCTGCACATGACCCCAGGTTTAAGAAGTTAACCTTCAGTGATGCCAGAGCGATTGATGAGGCTCTTCAAAGAATAACCTCAGCAGCAGGGAGGGACAGCCCCAGCAGTCAGCTGGCTCAGGCACCAGGGCAACAGGAAGAAGAGGGAGCAGATGGAGCAGAAGCACCAGCAGTAGTGCCACAAACGTCTGCTGTTTGGATGCTGTTTGACGAGAGAGCAACTGGGGATGCAGCACGAAGGAATCCCTCAGCAGAGGCCATAATGGAGGTACGATCCTATTTGGAGGAGCCCTCTGAGCTGGTGGAAGAACAAGGCCTCTGTCTACCCACGGCTTACTAAAGTCATGACAGGGATACTCTGCATAGTGGCCACATCCGTTCCCTCTGAGAGGGTCTTCTCGAAAACGGGACAAATAATTACTGAGAGAAGAAACCGCATCAGCCCCTCGAAAGTGAGGCAGCTTGTATTTCTGAATGCAAATCTCTCATTAAAGCAAAATATGGTCAGCATTGCTGTGTGCTGCTGGTTGTAACATGGAAATGAAGAAGAGAGCGAAAAGAGGGACCAGCTTAATGTTTTAAGTGGGATGCTGCAGTTTTGCACATTGTTATTTATTTTTCTGTGATATGGTGCAATATTCTATTATTATTTTGTTCAGATTGTATTTGTTTTGAATTGTTACATTTATATGCACTTTGTTTATATACATTAAAAAAGTTATACTTTAAATGCACATGTGTAATAGCATCTTTCTTTTTTACATTTATTTCAATTTGTGGGATGCTGCAGTTGTCACGACTTCCACGGAAGTGATTGAGAGAATCACTCTCTTCCTCATTGACTCTCCTGCGTTTCCCGTGGTACTAGGCCTTCCCTGGTTAGCTCAGCATAACCCCACTATCTCCTGGCAACAGAGGGCTCTCACGGGGTGGTCGCGAGAGTGCTCGGGGAGGTGTGTAGGGGTTTCCGTTGGTGCTACCACGGTGGAAAGTCCAGACCAGGTCTCCACTGTGCGCATCCCCCCAGAATATGCCGATTTGGCTCTCGCCTTCTGTAAAAAGAAGGCGACTCAATTACCACCTCATCGACGGGGGGATTGTGCGATAAATCTCCTGATAGACGCTGCGCTTCCAAGGAGTCACGTGTATCCCCTGTCGCAAGCGGAGACGGTGGCAATGGAGACATATGTCTCTGAATCCCTGTGTCAGGGGTACATTTGGTCATCCACTTCACCCGCATCCTCGAGTTTCTTTTTTGTGAAGAAGAAGGATGGAGGTCTACGCCCGTGCATTGACTATAGAGGTCTAAATCAAATCACAGTGAGGTACAGTTACCCGCTACCTCTTATCGCCACGGCGATTGAATCAATGCATGCGGCGTGCTTCTTCACAAACTGGATCTCAGGAGTGCGTATAACCTGGTGCGTATACGGGAGGGGGACGAGTGGAAGACAGCATTTAGTACCACCTTAGGGCATTATGAGTACTTAGTCATGCTCTACGGGTTGATGAATGCTCCATCAGTTTTCCAATCCTTTGTAGACAAGATTTTCAGGGACCTGCATGGGCAGGGTGTAGTGGTGTATATCGATGACATTCTGATATACTCCGCTACACGCGCCAAGCATGTGTCCTTGGTGCGCAAGGTACTTGGACGACTGTTGGAGCATGACCTGTACGTCAAGGCCGAGAAATGCCTGTTATTTCAGCAGGTCGTCTCGTTCCTAGGGTATCGCATTTCAACATCAGGGGGGGAGATGGAGAGTGACCGCATTGCAGCCGTGCGTAATTGGCCGACTCCCACCACGGTAAAGGAGGTGCAGCGATTTTTAGGGTTTGCCAATTACTATGGGAGATTTATCCGGGTTTTGGCCAGGTGGCTGCTCCCACTACCTCACTGCTGAAGGGGGTACGGTTGCAGTGGTCGGCTGAGGCGGACAGGGCTTTTGGGCAGCTAAGAGCTCTGTTTACTTGGGCTCCCATGCTGGCCCATCCAGATCCCTCTTTGGCGTTCATAGTGGAGGTGGACGTGTCCAAGGTTGGGATAGGAGCCGTGCTCTCACAGCACTCGGGTATGCCACGAAAACTTCGCCCCTGTGCTTTCTTCTCGAAGAAGCTCAGCCCAGTGGAGCGTAACTATGATGTGGGGGACCGGGAGCTGTCGGCTGTGGTTAAAGCGTTGAAGGCGTGGAGACATTGGCTTGAGGGGGCTAAACACCCTTTTCTCATCTGGACTGACCACCGGAACCTGGAGTACATCCGGGCAGCGAGGAGACTGAATCCTCGTCAGGCAAGGTGGGCCATGTTCTTTACTCATTTTGTGTTTACCCTATCTTTCAGACCAGGTTCCCAGAATACGAAGGCAGACGCACTGTCCCGGCTGTATGACACAGAGGAGCGGCCCATGAATCAGACTCCCATACTCCCGGCCTCTTGCCTGGTAGCGCCGGTTGTGTGGGTGCTGGACGCGGACATTGAGCAGGCTTTGCGTACAGAGCCCGCTCCCCTCCAGTGTCCTGTCGGGCCTATGTACGTTCCGTCTGCTGTCCGTGACCAGTTGATCTATTGGGCCCACACGTCACCCTTGTCTGGTCATCCGGGGATCAGCCGGACGGTGCGCTGTCTGACTGGGAAGTACTGGTGGCCCACCTTGGCAAAGGACGTGAAGGTTTATGTTTCCTCCTGCTTGGTGTGTGCCTAGTGTAAGGCTCCGAGACATCTGCCCTAAGGTAAGCTACACCCCTTACCCGTTCCACAATGACCTTGGTCACACCTGTCTGTGGATTTTTTAACCGATCTACCTCTTTCATAGGGAAACACTACTATCTTGGTCGTTGTGGATCGTTTCTCTAAGTCCTGTCGTCTCCTCCCTCTGCCCGGTCTTCCTACGGCCCTACAGACTGCGGAAGCCCTGTTTACTCACGTCTTCCGGCACTACAGGGTGCCTGAGGATATAGTGTCTGATCGGGGTCTCTAATTCACATCGAGAGTCTGGAAGGCGTTCATGGAACGTCTGGGGGTCTCGATCAGCCTTACGGGCAGGTAGAGAGGGTCAACCAGGATGTGGGCAGGTTTCTGCGGTCCTATTGCCAGGACCGGCCAGGGAAGTGGGCGGCGTTCATGCCCTGGGCCGAGATGGCACAGAACTCGCTTCGCCACTCCTCCACTAACCTCTCCCCCTTTCAGTGCATATTGGGTTACCAGCCAGTTCTGGCGCCATGGCATCAGGGGCAGACCGAGGCTCCTGCGGTTGATGACTGGTTCAGGAGCGCGGAGGAGACATGGGAGGCCGACCATGTTCACCTCCAGCGAGCCGTGCTCCGCCAGAAAACAGCGCGGACCGTCACCTCAGTGAGACTCCGGTGTTCGCACCGGAGGACCGGGTCTGGCTCTCGACCCGAAACCTGCCCTTCCGCCTGCCCTGCCGGAAGCCGCGGTTTGTGGGGCCATTCAAAGTCATGAGGAGGGTGAACGAGGTACATTACAGATTACAGCTTCCCTCTGATTACTGCATTAACCCCTCGTTCCATGTGTCTCTCCTCAGGTCGGTGGTGGCTGGTCCGCTCCAGGAATCTGAGGTGCGGGAGGTCCCTCCACCCCCTCTGGACATCGAGGGGGCCCCGGCGTACTCCGTTTGTTCCATCCTGGATTCGAGGCGTCGGGCGGGAGGCCTTCAGTACCTCATGGAGTGTTGGGAGAGGTGTTGGGTTCCGGTTTTGGATGTTTTGGACCCCGAACTGCTGCGGGAGTTTCACCGTCGCCAACCAGATCGCCCTGTGCCTCGCCCTCCGGGTCGTCCCCAAGGCCGGTGTCGGCTTGCTGCTGGAGCCGCGCGTCAAGGGGGGGGGGGGGGGGGGGGCACTGTCACGACTTCCACCGAAGTCGGCTCCTCTCCTTGTTCGGGCAGCATTCGGCGATTGACGTCACCGGCTTTCTAGCCATCGCCGCTCCATTTCTCATATTCCATTGGTTTTGTCTTGTTCCATTTACACATCTGGTTTTCATTCCATAATTACTGCATGTATTTAGTCCTCTGTTCCCCTCCATTGTCTTTGTGTGTAATTGTTTGTTTGTTATGTGGATTACTGTCAGGCGCTTTACTTTTGCTATGTTCCGTGTTTTTGGCACGTTATTGTTTTTATGTGCTGTCATTTTTGGAACGGAATTAAAGTGCGCCTGTTCATTAAAGAGCCGTTTGCGAGCCAAAAGAGCCGTCTGTTTTTGGTGAGCTGAGCCGAACGAGCCGACTCACTGAAAAGAGCCGGATGCCCATCACTACAAAAGAGATCAGTATCTGATCCTAACATATTTTATTTTAGAATATTCAATACAATGGTGATTGCTACAGCGGGTCATTCATATTCAGAGAATATATCACCCCATATATTGAATTAAATAAATGTATTTCACAATGATGAGGTGGGACTTTAACATTCAGGCATAGCAATCAAGCCCAGAAAGCGGATAGGCTGTAGGTCCTCCCTAGAGAGGGAGAAAGACTTCATCTGTTACTGCATCTAGCACTTCATCTGTTACTCCATCTAGCACTTCATCTGTTACTGCATCTAGCACTTCATCTGTTACTGCATCTAGCGCTTCATCTGTTACTGCATCTAGCACTTCATCTGTTACTGCATCTAGCACTTCATCTGTTACTGCATCTAGCACTTCATCTGTTACTTCAGGGGGTTGAGTAGGCCTACACCCTGTTGATGGTGAGCTAGCTAATATACAAATAATAATGTATTATAATTCATATTATATATTATAATATAATTTATAACCAAGTGCAAACCAAGTGTAAAGTAAGAATGTGCCTCCGACGACTGATATATCACTTAATTTTCTGTTATATAGCCTAACTTACTTGCCAGTAAGCCTAACTTACTTGTGCATAAGCCTAATGTACTTAAAATATTAGACAACATGACACAAGCTAATCTGATCTATTGGTTTAGAATATATTTTTTAAATCATATATTTTTTTTCTATAGGTTGAAGTTTCAAGGCTATTTGGTGCGTATAATAATAACCAAACAAGGTCAAGGCGTCAACCAAGGATCACCCAAACAAACCCACTTTCCACTTACACCCACACATTTTGCTGTCTTGGGCGGAAAGACACAACTACTGTCTCAAGCAGGGTTGGCAAAGAGCACCTCCAGCGAGTGGGGTGGGTGAGAGGCGCCTGAACTTTCGAGGTATGCCATCTGACAAAAGTTGTGCTGAAAAAGAATCATGGTCACATCCCTTGATAGACAAAAGGGAGCCCTCAACCAGACATTTAAAGTCAGTCAACAGAGTGAACCAAATTGTTTTGTGCAATATTGTGACAATTTGATTTATGGTGTGCACAGGCATGCACAAATCTAAGTTTAGAATGGATAACTTTAATGTGTAGGGAGTTTCTTGTTGAATTATGAAGAGATTCTTGCATATTTGATTTCAATATGCATAGTGTATAATACTGACCCTAGATCCCGTACTCTGAGAAGCCTGATCACTTTTATGGCTATTAAATATTAAATCCTACTCATGTGATTAAAGCTATTCTGGGCATGTAGTTATCAAGCTTCTCAGAGTATGGGTGCCGATCTAGGGTCAGTTTTGCTATCTCGCAAAGAATAAGGATAGAATATAGACAGGGGAAATGTGATCAGAGATCTGCACCATAGTGCAAGAAGCTGGACAGCTGGCCCAGATATCACACCATTCTGACGGTCCTGTCAGTTAGATATGTACACTCACCGGCCACTTTATTAGGTATTAGGTGTTAACGCAAATAGCCTGCTCCTTCGAACAACGAATCATGTGGCTGCCTGCAACTCAGTCTCTAGAGTATATAGAGTAGAGAGCTTTAGTTGTTGTTCCACCAAACATTAGAATGGGCAAGATGCATAATCTAAGAAACTTTGACCATGGTATGATTGTTGGTGCCACACATGGTGGTTCCAGCATCTCAGAAACAGCTGCCCTCCTGGGAGTTTTACGCACTACAGTCTCTAGAGTTTACAGAGAATGGTACGATAAGTGAGTGGCAATTATGTGGGCAAAAACACCTTGTTAATGAGAGACATCAAAGGAGAATGTCCAGATTCATTCAAGCTCACAGAAAGGCCACAAATGCTCAAATAACAGATGTTTAAAACAGTGGTGTGCAGAAGGGCATCTCTTAACGAACAACACCGTGAATAATTCAGGCTGTTGTGGAGGCAAAAGGGGGTCCTACCCAGTACTAGAAAGGGGTTCCTAATAAAAATGTGTTATAAAATGTGTATATAACGATAAAAATCAGGTTTGCAAGTTAAATATATGTTTTGTTTGTCATTATCTCACAGGTAATCAAGAAAGCTCACAAGAATTTGTGGAGTTCATTTTAATTTAGTTTCCAAAGTTGAGAGACGCGGGCAGGGTACGAGCTGCTGAAAATTTCTGGAACTACACGGATCCGTCTAATTTCTCAGTTTATGCACTTTTAATGAACTTTAGAGCACTTACTAATCCAAAGTAAATATATTGAGTGTTAAGAAATATTTACAACAGATGATAACAAAAATAACAAAAATCTATAGATGACCATTTCTGTCACACCCCCATCCAAAGTGTCTTCTCTGTTTTTTGTATTTATCTATGTGATTTTCTCATCATTTAGGAACTGAATGATTCAGTTATTGCTCAAAGTGGACCCCTGACACAATGTCTATACTGTGAAGAACAACTTCCCTTTGCACAAATAAGAAGGTACTCTGAAGCCTGCTCAAGGTAATGCTCTGAATGTGAAATGAATCATGGTGATGTTGGGGAAATATGATATTTTCTATTCATGGAAGTTTCACTCATCATTACAAGTTATGGCATGGCCATGTTGCACATCAACAACAGAACTCTTGAGTAGTTTCATAATTTGTTAGTTTAGATGTGGAATAGGTACAATTTCATTGAGCAGTTATGGGTGTTCATTTCTTGGTTCATTGTGGCTGTACATTTCTTTATGATAAAGATGATAATTATAATAATCCACTTTACAATCAGGCTGGGAGCTGTTGTAGAGGGGTGTTATGAAAATGTTTTGTTTAGATAACTGTTAGTATCTGATAGAACTAACTGTATAAAGAGTAACTATCTCCTCAGATCAACTCTTCAAGTCAACCACAGTTTGAAAGGGAGGGCGAGAACGAAAGAGAGAATGAAGGTGCAGCTGTCCCTAGAGCCAGTGGGACAAGTGCCTCCACCGGTCAGCATCCAGCTGTAGATTTAGTAATGGAGGAGTGTCTGGAGACAGGTTCAGATGAGGGTTTGTATTCTGAAGGTTTATAGATCAGTTTTAAGGAAAAAGTCATTTAGCACAACTAAGGGCTAATTATTAATGTTATGATTTTCAGGTGTACTACTTTTTTATGATACATTTATTTGTATTCAATCGCCTTTCATTACAAACACTTACATTCAATGCACTAATACGCACCTCGTGAAAATGGTGTGGACATAATGATGAATACTGATTATTTTATATTTTTAATATCAACAGTTCATCTGGCACTTCAGCAGCAAGTGGTCCAGTATACGCCGTTGATGGTAAGTACAATGTCAATGTTCAGAAGAACCTATTATTTAGTATACAGTATCAACTGTCTCTGAAGGTAAAAGTTTACACAAACATTTACAGTTCAAGTCGGAAGTTTACATACACCTTAGCCAAATACATTTAGACTCAGTTTTTCACAATTCCTGACATTTAATCCTAGTAAAGATTCCCTGTTTTAGGTCAGTTAGGATCACCAGTTTATTTTAAGAACGTGAAATGTCAGAATAATAGTTGAGAGAATGATTTATTTCAGATTTTATTTCTTTCATCACATTTCCAGTGGGTCAGAAGTGTACATACACTCAATTAGTATTTGGTAGCATTGCCTTTAAATTGTTTAACTTGGGTCAAACATTTCAGGTAGCCTTCCACAAGCTTCCCACAATAAGTTGGGTGAATTTTGGCTAATTTCTCCTGACAGAACTGGTGTAACTGAGTCAGGTTTGTAGGCTTCCATGCTCGCACACACTTTTTCAGTTCTGCCCACAAATTTTCAAGGTCAAGGCTTTCGAATACCTTGACTTTGTTGTCCTTAAGCCATTTTGCCACAACTTTGGAAGTATGCTTGGGGTCATTGTCCATTTGGAAGACCCATTTGCGACCAAGCTTTAACTTCCTGACTGATGTCTTGAGATGTTGCTTCAATATTTTCCATCCTCATGATGTCATCTATTTTGTGAAGTGCACCAGTCCCTCCTGCAGCAAAGCACCCCCACAACATGATGCACCACCCCCATACTTCACGGTTGGGATTGTGTTCTCCGGCTTGCAAGCCTCCCCCGTATTCCTCCAAACATAACGATGGTCATTATGGCCAAACAGTTCTATTTTTGTTTCATCAGACCAGAGGACATTTCTTCAAAAAGTACGATATTTGTCCCCATGTGCAGTTGCAAACTGTAGTCTGGCTTTTTTATGGCGGTTTTGGAGCAGTGGCTTCTTCCTTGCTGAGCGGCCTTTCAGGTTATGTCGATATAGGACTCGTTTTACTGTGGATATAGATACTTTTGTACCTGTTTCCTCCAGCATCTTCACAAGGTCCTTTGCTGATGTTCTGGAATTGATTTGCACTTTTTGCACCAAAGTACATTCATCTCTAGGAGACAGAACACGTCTCCTTCCTGAGCAGTATGACGGCTGCGTGGTCCCATGGTGTTTGTACTTGCGTACTATTGTTTGTACAGATGAATGTGGTACCTTCAGGCATTTGGAAATTGCTCCCAAGGATGAACCAGATTTGTAGAGGTCTACAATTTTTTTTCTGAGGTCTTGACTGATTTCTTTTGATTTTCCCATGCTGTCAAGCAAAGAGGCACTGAGTTTGAAGGTAGGCCTTGAAATACATCCACAGGTATACCTCCAATTGGCTCAAATGATGTCAATTAGCCTATCAGAAGCTTCTAAAGCCATGACATAATTTTCTCGAATTTTCCAAGCTGTTTAAAGGCACAGTCAACTTAGTGTATGTAAATTTACGACCCACTGGAATTGTGATACAGTGAATTATAAGTGAAATAATCTGTCTGTAAACAATTGTTGGAAAAATACTTGTGCACAAAGTAGATGTCCTAACCGACTTGCCAAAGCCATAGTTTGTTAACAAGAAATTTGTGGAGTGGTTGAAAAATGAGTTTTAATGACTCCAACCTAAGTGTATGTAAACCTCCGACTTCCTGCGCATTTTGGACATTGCAGGTGATTCAGTTAATAATTGATTTGCATTTAATTTACGGTTAAGACAGTGTTTTGGGTATGCATCTATTTCTCAGAGAAATGCAGTCAACATTCTATATTGCTGTTAAGCTTGGGTTACAGAACCAAATCCGGTCAAGGCAGCTCAACTGTTCACATACTCGACACTTCAGTCCAACAAGGACAAAGACCACCTGACCTTCACCTTGAGCTTAGTGGAAAGGAACAGGGCCATAATCCTTTTCTACAAAAGGCCAAGGGTGGAGTGGGCTGATGCACTGCAGTGCCGATTGATTGGTAAAAAAAAATCGAAATTCTCAAAATAGACAGAACCTAGTATGACGTTTTATTAAAACAACCTATAATGAGTAACGTTGACATGCAAAGTTCCACCGAAGTTTATTCTAAAATCATCTTAAATTAAAATATCTTATTATTTTAGATGTTCAATCTTAGAGGCACTTTGACTTACATAATTCTACAACAGTGGTCTCAACAATGGCATCCAATGGCTAGGTTTGCTGAGCTTGTGTAACTCTACATTCACTGATTTCAAATGTGTTCACAAGGTGAATCTGCCATTGGAGAGGGGGTCACCAGGTATGTCCTGCCCACTGTCATGGAACATCTTCAAAAATGGATTCCTACTTGATGAAGAGAAATTAATTTTTTATATATTGATTTATAAACTTGTAGATTATGTGAAGCAGTTTTCCCCCAGGTCAGTCAAAAGGACATATGTTTATTCTCAGGAGTGAAGACCTTGCTCTTTGAGGGCGAGCAAGACCATCTTGTAACTTCCACATCTCAGGCACTTTAGGAAATTAATTTTTTTATAGTAGCTGGGCGCCTGATTGGGCACTGTTTTTTAAATGGTGGCCCACACCTAGCAGGACTAAGCCCTGCTATCATACATGTACTGTTTGGCGGAGAACCAGAGACAGCACCGATAACCATATCTGACTGCGTGGACCATGATGTCCGGGACATCATCCATTTGGTTCGGAGAAACATTTTTATCTTTTGCATATTTATTTGAATATTTTTTTTTTTACAATTGAACTTCTATAAAATTTACTTTTTGTGTGTTGATCTTGTGACAAACTTGTTTGAATCTATTTGCTTAACTACATTGTAAATAATTGCCAGTTTTCATTGTGCACTGTCTTTGTCATTGATCAGTTGGAAAGAACCAAGGAACTTTCAATGGACGAGAAATTGCAAGTTCTCTCTGTGACCCTGCCCTGGGACCTGCCAGGCGTCACGTCAGATAACAGGCACTGGCTGAGAGAGAAAATCCTTCTCCATGCTGTACGTTTTTTTTAAATGTATACTTATGCTTCATGTTAGTCAGGTTTTGTTGTGGATATTCAAAGTAGACTCTAGTCTAAACTCAGTAGAGAGTCTAACTCATGGGAGGCAGATGCTTACTTCCCCAAGTTATAAAATGCCTTCGCTAACATGACACTTAGTGTCATTATTTAGTTTGCTAAAACATTAGTCCATGAGAAAAGATCAGGATGTTTGCACAAAATATATAATAAGTATGGAAACAAAAGTAACAAATAAACTCAGCAAAAAAATAAACGTCCTCACACGGTCAAATGTGTAAATATGTATATGAACATAACAAGATTCAAAAACTGAGACAGAAGCTGAACAAATTCCACAGACATGTGACTAGCAGAAATGGAATAATGTGTCCCTGAACAAAGGGGGATTAAATTCAAAAGTAACAGTCAGTATCTGGTGTGGCTGCATTAAGTACTGCAGTGCATCTCCTCCTCATGGACTGCACCAGAATTGCCAGTTCTTGCTGTGAGATGTTACCCCACTTTTCCACCAAAGCACCTGCAAGTTCCCGGACATTTCTGGGGGGAATGGCCCTAGCCCTCACCCTCCGATTCAACAGGTCCTAGACGTGTTCAATGGGATTGAGATCCGGGCTCTTCGCTGGCCATGGCAGAACACTGACATTCCTGTCTTGCAGGAAATCACACACAGAAAGAGCAGCATGGCTGGTGGCATTGTCATGCTGGAGGAGCCTGCAGGAAGGGTACCACATGAGGGAGGAGGATGTCTTCCCTGTAACGCAGAGCGTTGAGATTGCCTGCAATGACAACAAGCTCAGTCCGATGATGCTGTGACACACCGCCCCAGACTATGACGGACCCTCCACCTCCACCTCCACATCGATCCCGCTCCAGAGTACAGGCCTTGGTGTATCGCTCATTCCTTCGATGATAAACGCAAATCCGACCATCACCCCTGGTGAGACAAAACCGCGACTCGTCAGTGAAGAGCACTTTTTGTCAATCCTGTCTGGTCCAGCAACGGTGGGTTTGTGCCCATAGGTAACGTTGTTGCCGGTGATTTCTGGTGAGGACCTGCCTTACAACAGGCCTACAAGCCCTCAGTCCAGCCTCTCTCAGTCTATTGCGGACAGTCTGAGTACTGATGGAGGGATTGTGCATTCCTGGTGTAACTCGGGCAGTTGTTGTTGCCATCCTGTACCTGTCCCGCAGGTGTGATGTTCGGATGTACCAATCTTGTGCAGGTGTTGTTACACGTGGTCTGCCACTGCGAGGACGATCAGCTGTCCGTCCTGTCTCCCTGTAGCGCTGTCTTAGGCGACACAGTACGGACATTGCAATTTATTGCCCTGGCCACATCTGCAGTCCTTATGCCTCCTTGCAGCATGCCAAAGGCACGTTCACGCAGGGACCCTGGGCATCTTTCTTTTGGTGTTTTTCATAGTCGGTAGAATGGCCTCTTTAGTGTCCTAAGTGTCTTAATGATCGTTCCACAGGTGCATGTTCATTCATTGTTTATTGTTCATTGAACAAGCATGGGAAACAGTGTTTCAACCCTTTACAATGAAGATCTGTGAAGTTATTTGGATTTTTACGAATTATCTTTGAAAGACAGGGTCCTGAAAAAGGGACGTTTCTTTTTTTGCTGAGTTTATAATATGATTTTCTTACAGAAACAGGATTCATGCACATGCTTATTAATAAGGATAATAATAATGACTGTAAAGTATTATGGTGAACGTTAGTCACTCATCGGGTTGATTGGTCTGGTGGTTAATTATCTATCTGTTTGATGCATATTTTTTGCTCATCATGATGCTCATGTGAGCTGGCATTTGCATACTTGCATTGATTAGAGTAACCGCTCTGATACAGTAATCAAATACAAAAGTGTGAATGTTAGTGCTGGCCCTTGGCTGAAGTTGTGCACCATAAAGTATTGAGCTTGGCCAACAGCCTTACTGGGGAGTCAGTATTCATTTATGGCATAGATTGTTTGTTATAATTAGACCGTGGTGAATTTGCAAAAGCTTTAACACCTATTATTGTACAAAGTACAGCAATTGAAAGAACGGTCATTGCGAAATTAAGCTACAAAGTAACACAAAACGGAGTGATACTTCAGTCGTAGGAGGCACTTGTTTACTGTACACCTGTTTTTCTTTTGAAGTATTTTTACAGGTTTTTTGAAGGACGACCAAGTAGGTGAAACAAATGAGAAGAGGCCGGTCTTTGGGAGTTTTTTAGCTCCCGGCCAGATACTGTGCCAGTTCTCTTTCCAAGGGCCAGTGACATAGAGATAACACCACAAGAAAGGCAAATGAATTAATAAATAGATACAACAAAACAATAATCTTAGTTAGCCATCCTAAATGTGATATAGTTAAAAATGTATTTGTTGGATGTAAAACCTCATTAGTTTTGAGTCATAAGATTTCTGTTTTATGATATACTGTAGCTTGCTCAAATGTATATCTTGCTCAAAACTTACTTTTTAACATTATAGTTTCTACATTTTGGTCCCATTCATAATTATTAAATAGTTATCTCTGTAAATCATCTGTAGAAGTGTATTTTTTAAATTCCTTTGTAAATGACCACAAACTAATGTACAGTGGGGGAAAAAAGTATTTGATCCCCTGCTGATTTTGTATGTTTGCCCACTGACAAAGAAATGGTCAGTCTATCATTTTAATGGTAGGTTTATTTGAACATTGAGAGACAGAATAACAACAAAAAAATCCAGAAAACCGCATGTCAAAAATGTTATAAAATGATTTGCATTTTAATGGGGGAAATAAGTATTTGACCCCTCTGCAAAACATGACTTAGTACTTGGTGGCAAAACCCTTGTTGGCAATCACAGAGGTCAGACGTTTCTTGTAGTTGGCCACCAGGTTTGCACACATCTCAGGAGAGATTTTGTCCCACTCTTCTTTGCAGATCTTCTCCAAGTCATTAAGGTTTCAAGGCTGACGTTTGGCAACTTGAACCTTCAGCTCCCTCCACAGATTTTCTATGGGATTAAGGTCTGGAGACTGGCTAGGCCACTCCAGGACCTTAATGTGCTTCTTCTTGAGCCACTCCTTTGTTGCCTTGGCCGTGTGTTTTGGGTCACTGTCATGCTGGAATACCCATCCACGACCCATTTTCAATGCCCTGGCTGAGGGAAGGATGTTCTCACCCAAGATTTGACGGTACATGGCCCCGTCCATCGTCCCTTTGATGCGGTGAAGTTGTCCTTTCCCCTTAGCAGAAAAACACCCCCAAGCATAATGTTTCCACCTCCATGTTTGACTGTGGAGATGGAGTTCTTGGGGTCATAGGCAGCATTCCTCCTCCTCCAAACACGGCGAGTTGAGTTGATGCCAAAGAGCTCCATTTTGGTCTCATCTGACCACAACACTTTCACCAGTTGTCCTCTGAATCATTCAGATGTTCATTGGCAAACTTCAGATGGGCATGTATATGTATTCTTGAGCAGGGGGACCTTGCGGACGCTGCAGGATTTCAGTCCTTCACGGCGTAGTGTGTTACCAATTGTTTTCTTGGTGAATATGATCCCAGCTGCCTTAAGATCATTGACAAGATCCTCCCGTGTAGTTCTGGGCTGATTCCTCACCGTTCTCATGATCATTGCAACTCCACGAGGTGAGATTTTGCATGGAGCCCCAGGCCGAGGGATATTGACAGTTCTTTTGTGTTTCTTCCATTTGCGAATAATCACACCAAATGTTGTCACCTTCTCACCAAGCTGCTTGGCGATGGTCTTGTAGCCCATTCCAACCTTGTGTAGGTCTACAATCTTGTCCCCGACATCCTTGGAGAGCTCTTTGGTCTTGGCCATGGTGGAGAGTTTGGAATCTGATTGATTGATTGCTTCTGTGGACAGGAGTCTTTTTTATAGGTAACAAGCTGCGGTTAGGAGCACTCCCTTTAAGAGTGTGATCCTAATCTCAGCTCGTTACCTGTATAAAAGACACCTGGGAGCCAGAAATCTTTCTGATTGAGAGGGGGTCAAATACTTATTTCCCTCATTAAAATGCAAATCAATTTATAACATTTCTGACATGCGTTTTTCTATATATTTTTGTTGTTATTCTGTCTCTCACTGTTCAAATAGAAACTTATGTCTTTTTCCATTGTTTGATGCACTGATAACCTTATCTTGATGTGTCTTTAATCAAATGTAACATTTTCTTTAGAAAAGTATTTATTATTTAATCTCTGATCACACAATCAGGGTGTTTTAAGGGGAATGCTAACACTGTCAGTTCAAGTAAAGGTTTTATGTGCATATGTCACATCCTGACCAGTAAAAGGGGTTATTTGTCACTGTAGTTTGGTCAGGGCGTGGCAGGGGGTGTTTGTTTTGTGTGTTTCGGTGTTTTTGGTTTAGGTTCTATATTTTCTATTTCTATGTTGGGTTTTTGGCAATGACCTCAGATTAGAGGCAGCTGGTTGTCGTTGCCTCTATTTGGAGGCCATATTTAGTTGTGTTTGTTTTCACTTGTGTTTTGTGGGTGGTTATTTTCTGTATAGCCTGGGAGCCTTATGGAACTGTTAACATCATTTGTTTATTTTGTTTTGAGTGTTCTTTAAATAAATTAAGAAGATGAGCACTTTACCCGCTGCGCCTTGGTCCAATCCTTACGACGCCTATGACAGCATATATCTTGGTAGGATAGTGTTTCGTTTTTGGAGAGAGGGGTTAAAGTAAGTTTTTCCTTCATTGCATTTTTAGAAAAAAAGCCCAAAAAGTAGCTATTGTAGACCTTTTAATTTTACAATTTAAATATCTAGCATGTAGATAATATTGCTCCAATATTTTTCCTTTTCTTGTGTTGGAGTATAATGTTTGTGTAATGCCAAGAGTGTGCAAAGCTGTCATCAAGGCCAAGTGTGGCTATTTGAGTAATCTCAAATATAAAATATATTTTGATTTGTTTAACACTTTTTTGGTTACTACATGATTACATATGTGTTATTTCATAGTTTTAATGTCTTCCCTATTATTCTACAATGTAAATAAAAACCTTGAATGAGTAGGTGTTCTAAAACTTTTGACCGGTAGTGTATTTAGACTTGCCATAACAAAGGTGTTGAATACTTATTGACTCAAGACTCAGCCTTTCATTTTTTAAGTAATTTGTAAAAATGTCTAAATTCATAATTCCACTTTGACATTATGGGGTATTGTGCGTAGGTCAGTGACACAAAATCTCTATTTAATTCATTTTAAATTCTGTCTAACACAACAAAATGTGGAAAAAGTCAAGGGGTATGAATACTTTCTGAAGGCACTGTATTTTACCGATCAGCTAACCACATATTTTACAGCAATCTGTCAGTCGATGACACAGTCGATGTCAGTCAATGACACGTCGCTGACGTGGCATTCAACCATTGGTTGATGCGTGCAATGTCTGAGCAGGGGAATGTGACCAATGTGATGACTGCTAAATGCAGCAGATGACATAATCTATGATGTCATAGTGCCAAACCCTATAAATAGGACGTGTGAGACTATCTGGACAGACTGTGAGACTCATTTTCTGTGGCTCTCCAATGGTAAGTGGAGAGAGATCTATTATCAATGGCATTAACTTGGAAACAATGTAAATCACAATAGATGAGTTTAGCTTCTTGGCTTAGCCTCATTTATGTCCTCTGATTCTATTTTACTGATCAAGGTGAGTTTAGGTTGTAGCTATGGTAAGTGTGGTATTCAGCTAGGCGTATACATTAGTAAAGTGGGGGGGAAACGCTGGTAAGCTTTGGGTAAGTGTGTTTTGTTTCTCTGTCTCCATCTTACAGAGCACCCAGCAGCAGGAGCCCCGAGGAGTGGAGTTGTAGTGCCTGCTGATCATCCTGACATCTTCAGGGACTACTGACTATCTACAACTGAGCGCTGATGTGTAACGTTAGAAAAAGTGGCCAAAAGCTGGTAAGCTTTGGAGAAGTGTGTTTTGTTTCTCTGTCTGTATCCTAAATAGCAGCCAGAAGCAAGAGCCAAAGGAGTTGGAGTTGTAGTCACTGCTGACACCACTATGGCTTCGTTAGGGGATATCTACAACTCCTCTTTGATGAGTAAGGTAAGTAGTGCACATGACTAACACCACCACCATGGTATTGCCAGGGACAACAACTCATCGCTGCAGATTGTGGAAGAAGACAAAACACTTTGCACCACTAGCAGTCAACTATTTACTTTATACGCATGTGTAGTAGACATGTATCACAGGCAGACATTTGGACACTTCTACAAAGTGAGTAACATTTCTCATGGGACTGCAAGCATGCCCTGAGACAATGGGGTCAGGACCCTCATGAAATCATAGGCCCACTCACTAACTGTAATCACGTGAATTTTCACCCCTAGCCCATGGCTCTTTTCAGTTTCTGTCATTTTTCAAAACTTTCTCCGCTGAGTACACTACAGTATCTCCGGGGTTTATGCAATTTCCATTCATGTCATTTAGAATTTCCCACAATTCACTTCTGCAGGGTCATCTGCCAGATAATTTAATCTGAGGGTGAAGAATGGGCCTCCCCCTGGCTCCACTTACCGCTCTAACGGCATTGTAGGTCATTAATTTCCTGCCCAAATACCAGGCCTTGTTGCTGGCGAGGGAGGGAGATGATATTTGATTATTATATTAATCAGACGTACATGCAGACGCGACAGTAAATCAGGTCGGAGGTGTCGTAAATCCCCACGCCCATTTTGTGACTCTCCAGAAACCTGACTCAGAGGTGGCGCCAGAAAAGCCAATATATTTGACTCAATTTAAAAATGTATCTGACAAAATGGCAGTATGATTATTATTATGAATAATACATCCCTGCCAGCCTCTCTTGGTGTTGCAGGTCAAAGGCCCTTCAGTTCAGATTTCACTGCTACCTAATTCCCATCAGAGCAGTGTGCCTGGTACACCATGTGTCTTCAGTGTCTCTTACCCATCAGTGATTGATTATAATACATCCTAATCTGTTGTTACAGCATCACACATGGAGCTCCATCCTACCCCAGCCCCACTGTCTCAGAGTTTGGAGCTCAATGTTGCTGGAGACAACCGTTACCCTAGCCCATTCATAGATTGTAGGCTAATGCTGGCGCCTTACTATCTGCCACGCGGCGGGAACGCCCTGATGTTCCGATGCTGCCTTGACGCTCTGTATAAACGTTAATAATCCTCGCTTGCTATACGGTTTTGGAAACATTGAACACTCAACTAAATTATCATCCAAAAATAACTTTACCAATACAAAACGTACAGCTGTTTTACCACAGAATCCCACAGAGGTTTTTGTGTAACAGCTTTGAGAACTCCCCCCCTCCTGGTTTCCATTAGCTCAGCAGGTAGTGTCCTTGTAGTAAATGTGCAATGCAAATCTGTTTTAAAACGACGCACGGTAAGTTTATCTTTTGTATTTGTAAAATTATTTATCTGTGATATGAAAGTTAAGCTCCAAGGGTTTCCAAAACCGTATCGCAAGCTAGGATTATTATAAACATTTCTAAATGTTAAAACTGTCACAATCGTCGAAATGAGTAGACCAAGGCGCAGCGTGTATAGTGCTCATTTTTAAACTTTTAATGAAGATGCTCGAACCAAAACAATAAAACGACTGACAACAGTTCCGTAAGGTACACTCGGACAAAACGGAAAACAGCTACCCACAAAAACCAAAGGAAAAACAGGCTGCCTAAGTATGGCTTCCAATCAGAGACAACGATAGACACCTGCCTCTGATTGGAAACCATACCCGGCCAAAACATAGAACACACAACATAGAATGCCCACCCACCTATCACACCCTGGCCTAGCTAAACCGGAGAAAACACAGCTCTCCTAGGCCAGAGCATGACAAAAACAGAGCGTCAGCATTGTACACATGGTCCATACGTTCAACTGAGAACCCTATAGGGCTGGGTTCACAAAAGCTTCAATTGCCCCAAAGTGTAGATTTAGGATCAGCTAAACTTGTTTGGATTTATTAAAATGAAATGTGTTAAAAGTAACTGTCCAGTGAGAATCTCACTTTTGAAAGTTCATAAGTTAAACTCATACCCAAATAATTTTGTTGATTCATCCTATACTCGTATGTGTGGCCAAAGTATAAATTGGAAAAAACAACAATTAAAAAACTTCAAACTTGTATCTCAAACAGACCGTTTAAAAAAATGCTTGCTAATTCCTCATAAAGGATGATGTCATCCTCCTAAGGAAGATGAGCTGGCCAATCAGTGGCCTTTCAACACAGAAAAGCTGCTTTTTAACACACTGTTACGGTCATAGGTCACATGTGTTCATAGATGCTATTTGTGTACTGTTTCTTGTCTGTTAGTCATTTGGAAATCTGGTTGTATGAAGGTAAAATGATACTCACATGACGGTGCGTAATGTTCCGTTTTGCTGGAGCCAAAGCACCTGCCTGTACAACTAAGGGTATATAATAAACCGGAGATTCATGCCAGTTAAACTATGTTGTTGTGAGTATTGGCTTTGGAATTAGACAACTTGTCATCTAAATGCTGTGCTAGCTGTAGCCCAGACTAGTCTTAAGGCAAGCAAATAGTTTGACATAAGACCACAGTAAAACTACAACAATACTTAATTCGTCTTACGTGGCAGGGCTTGCAAACTATTACAGACTACAAAGGGAAGCACAGCCGAGAGCTGCCCAGTGACACGAGCCTACCAGACGAGCTAAATCACTTCTATGCTCGCTTCGAGGCAAGCAACACTGAGGCATGCATGAGAGCGTCAGCTGTTCCGGACGACTGTGATCACGCTCTCTGTAGTCGACGTGAGTAAGACCTTTAAACAGGTCAACATACACAAGGCTGCGGGGCCAGACGGATTACCAGGACGTGTGCTCCGGGCATGTGCTGACCAACTGGCAGGTGTCTTCACTGACATTTTCAACATTGAGTCTGTAATACCAACATGTTTCAAGCAGACCACCATAGTCCCTGTGCCCAAGAACACAAAGGAAACCTGCCTAAATGACTAGTGTCACGACTTCCGCTGAAGTTGGTCCCTCTCCTTGTTCGGGCGGCATTCGGCGGTCGACGTCACCAGTCTTCTAGCCATTGTCGCTCCACCTTTCATTTTCCATTTGTTTTGTCTTGGTTTTCCGCACACCCGGTTCACATTCCCTCATCTGAGTAAATGTATATTACCCTCTGTTCCCCCCATGTCTGTGTGTGGAATTGTTTGTTTGTTACGTGTGGTTCGCATCAGGCTGGTTTGCGCCCGGTATGTGTTTGACCCGTGTGTTTTGTTTATTGTACCATTTGTGTACTTTGGGCGTTAATGCTGTTTTCCTTGGGCATGAATAAAGTGTGTTTTGTTTTCACCCTTTCTTTCAGACCAGGTTCCCAGAATGTTAAGGCAGACGCACTGTCCCGGCTGGCTGTATGACACAGAGGAGCGGCCCATGGATCCTACCCCCATACTCCCGGCCTCCTGCCTGGTGGCACCGGTAGTATGGGAGCTGGACGTTCCACAACGGCCTTGGTCGCACCTGTTGGTGGATCTCCACACCGATCTTTCTCCCTCACAGGGTAACACTACGATCCTGGTCGTTGTGGACCATTTTTCTAAGTCCTGCTGTCTCCTTCCTCTGCCCGGTCTCCCTACGGCCCTACAGACTGCGGAGGCCTTGTTTACACACGTCTTCCGGCACTACGGGGTGCCTGAGGATATAGTGTCTGATTGGGGTCCCCGGTTCACTTCGAGGGTCTGGAGGGCGTTCATGGAATGTCTGGGGGTCTCAATCAGCCTTACCTCGGGTTTTCACCCGAGAGTAATGGGCAGGTGGAGAGAGTGAACCAGGATGTGGGTAGGTTTCTGCGGTCTTATTGCCAAGACCGGCTGGGGGAGTGGGCGGCGTTCGTGCCCTGGGCCGAGATGGCTCAGAACTCGCTGCGCCACTCCTCAACTAACCTCTCCCCCTTCCAGTGCATACTGGGTTACCAGCCGGTTCTGGTGCCTTGGCATCAGAGTCAGACCGAGGCTTCTGCAGTGGACGACTGGTTCAGGCGAGCAGAGGAGACCCGGGATGCAGCCCATGTTCACCTCCAGCGGGCCGAGCTACGCCAGAGGGCCAGCGCAGACCGTCACTGCAGTGAGGCTCCGGTGTTCGCACCAGGGGACCGGTTCTGGCTCTCAACCCGAAACCTGCCCCTCCGCCTGACCTGCCGGAAGCTGGGGCCGTGGTTTGTGGTGCCATTTAAAGTTCTGAGGAGACTGAACGAGGTTAGTTACCGGTTACAGCTTATTTCAAATACTTATTTCCCTCATTAAAATGCAAATCAATTTATAAAATTTTTGACATGCGTTTTTCTGGATTTTTTTGTTGTTATTCTATCTCTCACTGTTCAAATAAACCTACCATTAAAATGTCTTTGTCAGTGGGCAAACGTACAAAATCAGCAGGGGATCAAATACTTTTTTCCCCTCACTGTACTTATAACCAGTTGCGCACATCATGACATACAGACCCGTAGCACTCATGTCCGTAGCCATAAAGTGCTTTGAAAGGCTGGTAATGGCTCACATCAACACCATTATCCCAGAAACCCTAGACCCACTCCAATTTGCATCCTGCCCAAACAGATCCACAGATGATGCAATCTCTATTGCACTCCACAATGCCCTTTCCCACCTGGACAAAAGGAACACTTATGTGAAAATGCTATTCATTGACTACAGCTCAACGTCCAACACTATAGTACCCTCAAAGCTCATCACTAAGCTAAGGATCCTTAGACTAAACACCTCCCTCTGCAACTGGATCCTGGACTTCCTGACGGGCCACCCCCAGGTGGTGAGGTTAGGTAGCAACACATCTGCCACGCTGACCCTCAACACTGGAGCTCCACAGGGGTGCATGCTCAGTCCCCTCCTGTACTCCCTGTTCACCCACGACTGCATGGCCAGGCACGACTCCAACACCTTCATTAAGTTTGCAGACGACACAACAGTGGTAGGCCTGATCACCGACAATGACGAGACAGCCTATAGGGAGGAGGTCAGAGACCTGGCCGGGTGGTGCCAGAATAACAACCTATCCCTTAACATAACCAAGACTAAGGAGATGATTGTGGACTACAGGAAAAGGAGGACCGAGCACACCCCCATTCTCATCGATGGGGCTGTAGTGGAGCAGGTTGAGAGCTTCAAGTTCCTTGGTGTCCACATCAACAACAAACTAGAATGGTCCAAACATACCAAGACAGTCGTGAAGAGGGCACGACAAAGCTTATTCCCCATCAGGAAACTAAAAAGATTTGCCATGGGTCCTGAGATCCTCAAAAGGTTCTACAGCTGCAACATCGAGAGCATCTTGACTGGTTGCATCACTGCCTGGCATGGCAATTGCTCGGCTTCTGACCGCAAGGCACTACAGAGGGTAGTGCGTACGGCCCAATACATCACTGGGGCTAAGCTGCCTGCTATCCAGGACCTCTACACCAGGCGGTGTCAGAGGAAGGCCCTAAAAATTGTCAAAGACCCCAGCCACCCCAGTCATAGACTGTTCTCTCTACTACCGCATGGCAAGCGATACCGGAGTGCCAAGTCTAGGACAAAGAGGCTTCTCAACAGTTTTACCCCCTAGCTATAAGACTCCTGAACAGGTAATCAAATGGCTACCCGGACTATTTGCATTGTGTGTGCCCCCCCCAACCCCTCTTTTTACGCTCTCGGTTTATCATATACGCATAGTCACTTTAACCATATCTACATGTACATACTACCTCAATCAGCCTGACTAACCGGTGTCTGTATGTAGCCTAGTGTAATGTCTTGTCTGTGGTGTGGCGGAAAGAAGCGCAGGAAGCAGCGAACACTGTGTGGTAATTTTAATTAAGAACCACCCGTACAAAATAAGAGGTCTCCCAACAACAGGGAAAAATACAATGGACAAGCACAGTCAACAAACGCAGTTGACATACAGAAAAACAATCCCGCACAATAGGGTGCGGGCCAGCTGAACTAAATAGCCCTCTTAATTACCTAACTCAGGGCAGGTGAGAAAACATAAAAAAAAGGGAAAAACAAAAAGGGAATCGGTGGTAGCTAATAGGCCGGTGACGACGACCGCCGAGCGCCACCCGAGCAGGAGGGGGCGCCACCGTCGGTAGGAATCGTGACAGTACCCCCCTCCTGACGCGCGGCCCCTGCAGCGCGCCGACACCGGCCTCGAGGCCGACCCGGAGGACGAGGCGCAGGGCGATCCGGACGGAGGCGGTGGAACTCCTTCAACATGGATGGGTCCAAGACGTCCTCCGCCGGCACCCAGCACCTCTCCTCCGGACCGTACCCCTCCCAGTCCACAAGGTACTGCAGGCCCCCCGCCCGGCGTCTCGAGTCCAGAATGGCCCTTACGCTGTACGCCGGGGACCCCCCGATGTCCAGGGGGGGTGGAGGGACCTCCGGCACCTCATCTTCTTGTAGGGGACCAGCCACCACCGGCCTGAGGAGAGACACATGAAACGAGGGGTTAATACGGTAATAGGAAGGGAGTTGCAACCGATAACACACCTCGTTTATCCTCCTCAGGACTTTGAAGGGCCCCACACACTGCGGCCCCAGCTTCCGGCAGGGCACGCGGAGAGACAGGTTCCGGGTCGAGAGCCAGACCCTGTCACCCGCTGCGAACACCGGCGCCTCACTGCGGTGGCGGTCAGCACTCCTTTTCTGCCTAGCACTGGCCTCCTTCAGTGAGTCCTGTACTGCCTTCCAGGTCTCCTTGGAGTGCTGAACCCAGTCCTCCACCGCAGGAGCCTCGGTCTGGCTCTGGTGCCATGGGGCCAGGACCGGCTGGTACCCTAGCACACACTGGAAGGGTGACATGTTAGTAGAGGAGTGGCGAAGTGAGTTCTGGGCTAACTCTGCCCAAGGAATATACCTCGCCCACTCCCCTGGCCGGTCCCGGCAATACGACCTCAGGAACCTGCCCACCTCCTGGTTCACCCTCTCCGCCTGCCCATTGCTCTCGGGGTGATAACCGGAGGTTAAACTGACCGAGACCCCCAGCCGCTCCATAAACGCCTTCCAGACCCTGGATGTGAACTGGGAACCCCGATCAGAGACAATATCCTCCGGCACCCCGTAGTGCCGGAAGACGTGGGTAAATAGGGCCTCCGCAGTCTGCAGGGCCGTAGGGAGACCGGGCAAGGGGAGGAGACGGCAGGACTTAGAAAACCGATCCACAACCACCAGAATCGCAGTGTTCCCCTGAGAGGGGGGAAGATCTGTCAGGAAGTCGATAGACAGGTGCGACCATGGCCGTTGCGGAACGGGGAGGGGCTGTAACTTCCCTCTCGGTAAATGCCTAGGAGCCTTACTCTGGGCACAGACCGAACAGGAAGAGACATATGACCTCACGTCCTTAGCCAAGGTGGGCCACCAATACTTCCCCCTTAGACTCCGCCCTGTCCTCTCTACACCAGGATGACCCGCCGCAGGTAGCGTGTGCGCCCACCGAATCAACCGATCGCGAACATCGAGCGGCACATACATGCGCCCCACGGGCACCTGCGCAGGCGCAGGATCCAACACCAGTGCCCGCTCGATGTCCGCGTCCACCTCCCACACCACTGGTGCCACCAGCCTAGACGCTGGAATGATGGGAGTTGGATCGATGGGGCGGTCATCCGTGTCATACAGACGGGACAGCGCGTCGGCTTTAGTATTAAGGGAACCCGGTCTATATGAGATGGTAAACCTAAACCGGGCGAAGAACATGGCCCACCTTGCCTGACGTGGATTCAGTCTCCTCGCTGCCCGGATGTACTCCAGGTTTCGGTGGTCGGTCCAGATGAGAAAGGGGTGCTTAGCCCCCTCAAGCCAGTGTCGCCACACCCTCAAGGCTTTGACTACCGCTAGCAACTCCCTGTCCCCCACATCGTAGTTACGCTCCGCCGAACTGAGCTTCCCTGAGAAGAAAGCGCAGGGGCGGAGTTTCGGTGGCGCACCCGAGCGCTGTGATAGCACGGCACCCACCTCAGCCTCGGATGCGTCCACCTCTACTACGAACGCTAAAGATGGGTCCGGGTGCGCCAACACGGGCGCGTCGGTGAACAGGGTCTTCAACTTCTTGAAGGCTCCGTCCGCCTCCGTCGACCATCTCAAACGCGCCGGCCCCCCCTTCAGCAGTGAGGTAATGGGAGCCGCTACCTGGCCAAACCCCCGGATAAACCTCCGGTAGTAGTTGGCAAAGCCCAAGAACCGCTGCACTTCCTTCACCGTGGTTGGAGTCGGCCAATTACGCACGGCCTTAACGCGGTCACACTCCATCACCACCCCCGTGGTGGAAATGCGATAACCCAGAAAGGAGACGGCTCGTTTGAAAAACTCACACTTCTCAGCCTTAACGTATAGGTCATGCTCCAGCAGTCTACCAAGCACCCTGCGCACCAGGGACACATGCGCGGAGCGGGTGGCGGAATATATCAGAATGTCATCGATATAGACAATCACGCCCTGCCCGTGCAGGTCCCTGAGAATCTCGTCAACAAAGGATTGAAAGACGGCTGGAGCATTTTTCAACCCATACGGCATGACGAGGTACTCATAATGGCCTGATGTGGTACTAAAGGCGGTTTTCCACTCGTCTCCCTTCTTGATACGCACCAGGTTATACGCGCTCCTGAGATCCAATTTTGTGAAGAACTGTGCTCCGTGAAATGATTCCACCGCCGTAGCGATAAGAGGTAGTGGGTAACTAAACCCCACCGTGATCGCGTTTAGACCTCTATAATCAATGCACGGACGCAGACCTCCCTCCTTTTTCTTCACAAAAAAGAAACTCGAGGAAGCGGGTGAGATGGAGGGCCGAATGTACCCCTGTCCCAAGGATTCCGTGACGTATGTCTCCATAGCCGCCGTCTCCTCTTGTGACAAGGGGTACACGTGACTCCTGGGAAGCGCAGCGTTAACCTGGAGATCTATCGCACAATCCCCTTGTCGATGAGGTGGTAATTTAGTCGCTCTCTTTTTACAAAAAGCGATCGCCAAATCGGCGTATTCAGGGGGAATGCGCACGGTGGACACCTGGTCTGGACTCTCCACCGACGTGGCACCTATGGAAACTCCTAGACATTTCCCTGAACACTCCTCCGACCACCCCTGGAGAACCCCCTGTTTCCATGAAATGAGGGGATTGTGACCAGCCAGCCAGGGGACCCCCAGCACCACTGGAAACGCAGGTGAATCAATAAGGAAAAAGTTAATGCTTTCCCTATGATTCCCCAGCGTTACCATGTCCAGCGGCACCGTAGACTCCCTGACTAGCCCTGACCCTAATGGTCGGCTATCTAAGGAGTGCACGGGGAAGGGGGAATCTATCGGCACCCGTGGAATGCCCAGCTTAATGGCAAGTCCACGGTCCATAAAGTTCCCAGCTGCGCCTGAATCGACTAGCGCCCTATGCTGGGAAGAGGGAAAAAATTTAGAAAATGAAACAGGCAAAAACACATGACCAACAGGGGGTTCTGGGCGAATCTGGTGCTGACTCACCTGAGGTGACCGAGAAGTGTTCTGCCTGCCTTCTCGACTCCCAGACTGGCTCCTCCAGCACCGGTCGGCCGTGTGTCCTCTCCGACCACAGCTGGTGCAGGAGGAGCCACCTCCTCCGGTGCCCCTTGGCACGGCCCCCCCTACCTCCATAGGGGTAGGGGCGGGGGTGCACGGGGGTGGAACGGGCAGGACCCTCTCCGAACGCCCGTGGGCAGCCAGCAAATTGTCCAACCGTATGGACATGTCAATGAGTTCGTCCAGGGATAGATTGGTGTCCCTACAGGCCAGCTCCCTGCGGACGTCCGCCCGGAGACTACACCGGTAGTGGTCTATGAGGGCCCTGTCATTCCACCCCGCTCCAGCAGCCAAGGTCCTAAACTCCAGCGCGAAGTCTTGAGCGCTCCTCGTCTCCTGCCTGAGGTGGAACAGCCGTTCACCCGCCGCTTTACCTTCGGGGGGGTGGTCGAAAACAGCCCGAAAGCGGCGGGTGAACTCTGGGTAGTGGTCCCTCGCCGAGTCTGGAGCGTTCCAGACCGCATTAGCCCACTCCAGAGCTTGGCCCGTCAGGCAGGAAACGAGGGCACTTACGCTCTCCTCTCCTGTAGGAGCAGGTCTGACGGTGGCCAGGTACAACTCTAGCTGGAGAAGAAACCCCTTGCACCCAGCCGCCGTCCCATCGTACTCCCTCGGGAGTGCCAGGCGAAGCGCGCCAGAGCCAGACGTCGTAGGAGGAGGAGATGGTTGTATCGGGGGGGGTGTAGGTGGAGAGAGGATACCACTCCTCTCCCATCGTTCCATCCTCTCCATCATCTGGTCCATGGCGGATCCGATGCGATGCAGGACCGATGTATTGTGCTGGACACGTTCCTCCATTGAGGGTAGTGGAGTGCCCGCTGCTCCCGCTGATTCCATGCTCCTTCTGGTGGTGCGGGATTCTGCAATGTCTTGTCTGTGGTGTGGCGGAAAGAAGCGCAGGAAGCAGCGAACACTGTGTGGTAATTTTAATTAAGAACCACCCGTACAAAATAAGAGGTCTCCCAACAACAGGGAAAAATACAATGGACAAGCACAGTCAACAAACGCAGTTGACATACAGAAAAACAATCCCGCACAATAGGGTGCGGGCCAGCTGAACTAAATAGCCCTCTTAATTACCTAACTCAGGGCAGGTGAGAAAACATAAAAAAAAGGGAAAAACAAAAAGGGAATCGGTGGTAGCTAATAGGCCGGTGACGACGACCGCCGAGCGCCACCCGAGCAGGAGGGGGCGCCACCGTCGGTAGGAATCGTGACACCTAGCTACTTTTATAGCCTCGCTACTGTATATAGCCTGTCTTTTTACTGTTGTTTTATTTCTTTACTTACCTATTGTTCACCTAACACCTTTTTTGCACTATTGGTTAGAGCCTGTAAGTAAGCATTTCACTGTAAGGTTATTCGGTGCACGTGACAAATAAAGTTTGATTTGATTTACCATTTTTTTGGAAGGAAAAATATTTCACTCATGTTGTAATTAATTATAGGTCATATTTCATAGAAATCTGGTAACACTGGACAATATTTGAATTGACAGCCCTCCCACCAATTTGGCCTGCTGATTAGGTGCAGGTGATTACATTTGTGGGAGAGGCACATTGTACGCGATAATGCAATGATGAATGAACTAAGGCGTGTTTGCACATTTGTAGTGTTAGGGTTGAACTGGCTATTTGTATGCATAACCTTTATAATATACCGGGGAAGCTATGCTACAATATTAAGTATATAAACAACGGATAAATCAACTGCTGAAGACAGGAAGAACGACACCCGGCGACAGGAAGTGCGTCACTAGGCTGGGACCTGCCTGCACGCCGACGATAGGAGGAGCAAGTTTAAACCACGCTCCTCCTCCCTCTGACAGGCCAGCATTGAGCGGGAACTATCTCTGTCAGAGTATAAAAGAGAACAATAGAATGTGACGCTCTCTTCTCTGTTTGCCCTGCGAGGTGTCACAGAGAGACCGTATACGAATGACATATTTACCATACACGTGTTTGCATTAATTAAAGTACAGCTAAATCAGAAGTTACTATGTGCTGACTATTTTGTTCTGATACCAGAAACGAACAGGAAGCAACTTTAACAGTAGACATATTCGTTTGACTTTCTATCCTTGTTTTAACCATTTTATGTCCAAGTATTTGCTTTTTACTATAACTGTTCCAGACTTCTTTTGAACTTTTTTAATGTGAAAAGCAACGGCCAGCTTCATCACAGAGAGGAAGTAAAATGCATTCTGATTGAGCAACATTTCAAAATGCAGTCGCGAGAAAAAAGCAGTAGGTCTGCTGATGTAACTGTCTGAGAGAGAAGGGTCTCAGCTTTCTGTAGGTATGACATTCATTTCCCAACTTTCAAAATTGACCGTTTTAGCACCATTCCGACAAAAGTAGCCTATCTTTGATATACTGTAGCCTAGGCTACGGTGCGGGGAAGCGCGCATCTGCCATTCAAGGTGATTGCATAGGTCTGTAGTAAAGCCTAGGCTATGGCGCGCGGGAAGCACGCATCTGCCTTTCAAGGCATATAGACGCGACATCATTGGGTGGTATGCTTTAAAGTTAAGACATTCCATTTACTTTCGATTGATCAATTACACAGCTAACTAGCAGGAAAATATATTTAGCGGTCTAGATAATGGGTTATGAGTTTCCACTTACTCTGTACAATTATAGCAACAGTCTAATTGTCAACCCAAAAGCCATGCAAATCACTGGTTTATGAGTTTCTCCCATTCTTCTCTGCAGATCCTCTCAAGCTCTGTCAGGTTGGATGGGGAGCGTCACTGCACAGCTATTTTCAGGTCTCTCCAGAGATGTTCGATCGGGTTCAAGTCCAGGCTCTGGCTGGGCCACTCAAGGACATTCAGATACTTGTCCTGAAGCCACTCCTGTGTTGTCCTGTTGGAAGGTGAACCTTTGCCTCAGTCTGAGGTCCTGAGCGCTCTGGAGAATGTTTTCATCAAGGACCTCTCTGTACTTTGCTCCGTTCATCTTTCCCTCGATCCTGACTAGTCTCCCAGTCCCTGCTTTTAAAAAACATCACCACAGCATGATGCTGCCACCACCATGCTTCACCGTAGGGATGGTGCCAGGTTTCCTCAAGACGTGATGCTTAGCATTCAGGCCAAAAAAATTATATCTTGATTTTATCAGATGAGAGAATCTTGTTTCTCATGGTCTGAGTCCTTTAGATGCCTTTTGGCAAACTCCAAGAGGGCTGTCATGTGCCTTTTTACTTAGGAGTGGCATCAGTTTGGTCACTCTACCATAAAGGCCTGATTGGTGGAGTGCTGCAGAGGTGGTTGTCCTTCTGGAAGGTTCTCCCATCTCCACAGAGGAACTCTGGAGCTTTCTCAGCGTGACCATCGGGTTCTTGCTCACCTCCCTGACCAAGGCCTTTCTCCCCCGATTGCTCAGTTTGGCTGAGCGGCCAGCTCTAGCAAGAGTCTTGGTGGTTCCAAACTTTTTCCATTTAAGAATGATGGTGGCCACTGTGTTCTTGGCG
Organism: Salmo salar; assembly: GCF_965601325.2. Classification (NCBI taxonomy): domain Eukaryota; kingdom Metazoa; phylum Chordata; class Actinopteri; order Salmoniformes; family Salmonidae; genus Salmo; species Salmo salar. Next base: position 58,140,611 of record NC_138310.1, on the reverse strand, counting down.
ACCTTCAATGCTGCAGAAATGTTTTGTACCCTTCACCAAATCTGTGCCTCGACACAATCTTGTCTCGGAGCTCTACGGACAATTCTGTCAATCTCATGGCTTGAGTTTTGCTGTGGGACCTTTATATAGACAGGTGTGTGCCCTTCCAAATCATGTCCAATCAATTGAAATTACCATGGGTGTACTCCAAGTTGTAGAAACATCTCAAGGATGAGCAATAGAAACAGGATGCACCTGGGCTAAATTTTTAGTCTCATACTAAAGGGTCTGAATACTTATGTAAATAAGGTATTTCTGTTTTATTTATTTTTTATAAATAAAAATGTGTCATTATGGGGTATGGTGTGTAGACTGATGAGGAAAAAAATTATTGAATCAATTTTAGAATAAGGCTGTAACGTAACAAAATTTGGAAAAGGTCAAGGGGTCTGAATACTTTCCGAATGCACTAACATATACTTTTTTGAAAAACAGTAATTGTAGAATTTGAGTATTTTACAGTACACTTAACAGTGCCCGGTTGTTGGTTACATTGTTGGTCATCACTAGAGGGTTAAATCACAAAACAGGATCAACTATATGAAACAACATATTTCCTAATTCATCATAATAAGATAAACCTGGAAGAGGCATGGAATAACTGAGTGGTATATGGTATAACTGAGTATTATGTGGTATAACTGAGTATCAAAGCATACCAGAGCACCAGTCTAACCTATTGTAATTCATAAACAATAGTTTGTTTTTATATTGAGAAGTTATCAATACACAAGATCGAAACACTGACAATAATGGTGCTGCCCATGCTAAAACTGTCTTTTGGCCACTAGAGGCCTCTATCATTCTCTATGCAAATAAAGCAGAATAAAGCATCAGGGTAACTTTACCACAGCTTACACAGCTCAGCCGAAGCATTTTGGTTAACCCAAAACCCAGGATAGAGGGGCTGAGTGAATGTGGGCTGGACTCTGTGGAGTGGGGCCATTGTGTGAGAGATGCCATAGAAGGACAGAGTACCTGCCTTGTGATCCAGGAACACTCCTACTCTGGAGGACTGAGGGCCTGATACTTCAGTTGTAACATTATTGTGTGTGAAACAATAATCCTCCCTAGAGCACTCTAAACTCCAGGACTTGTTATTGTATCAAAATAAGGTGTCCCATCCTTGTCTCTTAATGTCTTGATATGACACTGCTGTATCGGTACCATCACTTAATTCAACCTCCCAGTAACATCGCCTGCCTGTATCCAGTGTCTGTGGATACTGTGTCTGTGGATACTGTTATTATTTTAGGATTGTGTCAGACTGTTTACTTCAGGGTAAAGAGACTCACATTGTAAGAGCTATTCTCTGGTCTTGGGCTCTGGTGGAGGCTGTAAAATATCTGTGTTCACTACAGACACACATTCACACAGAGAGAATATTATCATCGTACCATATTCTAGGGCCCTGCATTTTGCACATTCATGTCACATGATCTGGATTCAAAATATGTCTCTAAAGCTTTTTCATCAAACTGTCCCCTTTTTATGTCAGATGGTCCAGCATCATCCTCAGACAATTGCTTTTATTTTTGGTGTAATTCTAATTTCTGGATAAGGCTTAAAATACACAAGAAATCTTGCTATGTCACATGATTGCGCAAAACACAGGGCCCTACATATAAAGTGATGTCTGTAGGACCTTTCATTGGTCTAAAGTAGACTAGCCAACCAACCAATCAATCAAACTTTATTGTCCCTAAAGTGAAATTTGGTTGGTGAGAAGGGGTTATATGATACAAATTGTCCATATAAAATTTGAGAGCGTAAAGAGTTTTAGTATTTACAACCCACCTGGAGTGGTGATCTTGGTCCATTCTCCTTTAAGGAAGTCTTCTAGTTTTTCTCTGCTCAGACAAAGACTTGCTCACATCTCCAAAGTATTGAAGAGGACAGACAATGATGATCGTCTGAAGATTCACTAGGACAGGAGAGAGAATGGTAACTCTGGAGAGAGGCAGAGAGAGAAAGAGAGAGAGAAATAAACATCATAGTTTCACATTATTTTAAGTTCATTTTCATATCATATTCAGTGGGGTATTTGGCAGGCTCAATTAAGGGGCACTTCTAGCTCTAAGTCAGTGTTACATGTAATATGTTATTGCAACATTTAACAAGGCAGTATAGTTACCTGCAGAACATGGATGTGATCCTCTGTGTGTGAGAGCTCCTCCAGTTCAGCACCTCTCCTCAGCTATTTCCTGCTCCAGGAGTCCTTCAGCTCACTTCATTCTCCTCCTGGGCTCTGATCAGCTCCTTCATCTCAGAGTGCCTTCTCTTCATGGAGCAGATCAGCAAAGATCCTCTCACTGTCCTCCACTAACTGCGCTCTTCAAAGGCAGCAGAACAGAGCAAGAGAGGGATAGATAGAGAAGGTTTTACTTTAAGCAGTCTATTCCCTCTCCAACTAGGAGCCCAGATAGCCTGTTCCTCACAGTGGGACTCTGACTAGAGAGAGTGGCATCTCTCTCTCACTGGTTGCTTCGAGGAGGGAAGTGAAATGGTGCGTTTCCCTCTCTGGTCAATCATAACACTCACTTTGAGAGATTCCATAGCCTGTTCGAGCTCCTTAAGCACCATCTTTCCTGGACTCTCTGCTGGACCTTCTACTGACTCATCCCCAGCTGACTCTGTGGAGAAACTTCATTAAGCTATCAGGTTTTATGTGTCCAATAGTTCAATAGTAGAGTAAAGTAACATATAGGGTAGGGATACACAACTAGAGGAAGTCCCTCAAGAAAAAGTACATGTTGTTTGTAAAAAAGCCAGTCAATCACCTGTAAATCACCTAACACACAGTTGAATGATTATACACTGCTCAAAAAAATAAAGGGAACACTTAAACAACACATCCTCGATCTGAATGAATGAAATAATCTTATTAAATACTTTTTTCTTTACATAGTTGAATGTGCTGACAACAAAATCACACAAAAATAATCAATGGAAATCCAATTTATCAACCCATGGAGGTCTGGATTTGGAGTCACACTCAAAATTAAAGTGGAAAACCACACTACAGGCTGATCCAACTTTGATGTAATGTCCTTAAAATAAGTCAAAATGAGGCTCAGTAGTGTGTGTGGCCTCCACGTGCCTGTATGACCTCCCTACAACGCCTGGGCATGCCCCTGATGAGGTGGCGGATGGTCTCCTGAGGGATCTCCTCCCAGACCTGGACTAAAGCATCCGCCAACTCCTGGACAGTCTGTGGTGCAACGTGGCGTTGGTGGATGGAGCGAGACATGATGTCCCAGATGTGCTCAATTGGATTCAGGTCTGGGGAACGGGAGGGCCAGTCCATAGCATCAATGCCTTCCTCTTGCAGGAACTGCTGACACACTCCAGCCACATGAGGTCTAGCATTGTTTTGCATTAGGAGGAACCCAGGGCCAACCGCACCAGCATATGGTCTCACAAGGGGTCTGAGGATCTCATCTCGGTACCTAATGGCAGTCAGGCTACCTCTGGCGAGCACATGGAAGGCTGTGCGGCCCCCCAAAGAAATGCCACCCCACACCATGACTGTCCCACTGCCAAACCAGTCATGCTGGAGGATGTTGCAGGCAGCAGAACGTTCTCCACGGTGTCTCCAGACTCTTGTCACGTCTGTCACGTGCTCAGTGTGAACCTGCTTTAATCTGTGAAGAGCACAGGGCGCCAGTGGCGAATTTGCCAATCTTGGTGTTCTCTGGCAAATGCCAAACGTCCTGACCGTTTGAGCAGACACATGCACATTTGTGGCCTGCTGGAGGTCATTTTGCAGGGCTCTGGCAGTGCTCCTTCTGCTCCTCCTTGCACAAAGGCGGAGGTAGCGGTCCTGCTGCTGGGTTGTTGCCCTCCTACGGCCTCCTCCACGTCTCCTGATGTACTGGCCTGTCTCCTGGTAGTGCCTCCATGCTCTAGACACTACGCTGACAGACACAGCAAACCTTCTTGCCACAGCTCGCATTGATGTGCCATCCTGGATCCTAGTTTTTACAGTACAAGTATCAGGGAGTCTGAACTGCCTTGCCGGTTCCCCTCTCTCCACTGGGATTCTCTGCCTCTAACCCTATTACAGGGGCTGAGTCACTGGCTTACTGGTGCTCTTCCATGCCGTCCCTAGGAGGGGTGCATCACTTGAGTGGGTTGAGTCACTGATGTGGTCTTCCTGTCTGGGTTGGTGCCCCCCCTTGGGTTGTGCCGTGGCGGAGATCTTTGTGGGCTATACTCGGCCTTGTCTCAGGATGGTAAGTTGGTTGTTGAGGGTATCCCTCTAGTGGTGTGGGGGCTGTGCTTTGGCAAAGTGAGTGGGGTTATATCCTGCCTATTTGGCCCTGTCCAGGGGTATCATCAGATGGGGCCACAGTGTCTCCTGACCCCTCCTGTCTAGGCCTCCAGTATTTATGGTTCAGTAGTTTATGTGTCGGGGGATAGGGTCAGTCTGTTATATCTGGAGTATTTCTCCTGTCTTATCCGGTGTCCTGTGTGAATTTAAGTATGCTCTCTCTAATTCTCTCTTTCTCTCTTTCTTTCTCTCGCTCTCTCGGAGGACCTGAGCCCTAGGACCATGCCTCAGGACTACCTGGCATGATGACTCCTTGCTGCCCCAGTCCACCTGGCCGTGCTGCTGCTCCAGTTTCAACTGTTCTGCCTGCGGCTATGGAATCCTGACCTGTTCACTGTGATTACTATTATTTGATCATGCTGGTCATTTATGAACATTTTAACATCTTGGCCATGTTCTGTTATAATCTCCACCAGGCACAGCCAGAAGAGGACTGGCCACCCTTCATAGCCTGGTTCCTCTCTAGGTGTCTTCCTAGGTTTTGGCTTTTCTAGGGAGTTTTTCCTAGCCACCGTGCTTCTATATCTGCATTGCTTGCTGTTAGGGGTTTTAGGCTGGGTTTCTGTAAAGCACTTTGATATATCAGCTGATGTAAGAAGGGCTATATGAATGAATTTGATTTGATTTGAACTTTGAACTCATAAAAGTGTCACAGTTGTTGTCGGTGAATGAGGACCAAAACGCAGCAGGTACGTGAATGCTCATCTTGATTTTTAATTAATCTCAAAAATGAACATACAAAATAACAAAACACAAAAAACGAACACTCGACAAATAAACAGTCTGGTAAGGCACAAGGCTATACACAGAATAATCACCCACAAATCACACATACAAACACACCCTAATATATGGGACTCTCAATCAAAGGCAGATAGACAACACCTGCCTTCAACTGAGAGTCCCAACCCCAATCAACCAAACATAGAAACACACAACCTAGACTAACCATAGAATTAACTAAACATAAACCAAAACCCGGAATTACTAAATCAAACACCCTTTACACAAACACACCACCCCGAACCACATAAAACAAATACCCCCTGCCACGCCCTGACCAAACTACAAAACAATTAACCTTATATACTGGCCAGGACGTGACAGTACCCCCCCCTTAAAGGTGCTACCCCAGAAGCACCTTAACAAAAAATAACCCCAAGCAACACCAACAAAAAGTCCCCTTTTCTAAAGGGAGGGAAGGGAGGGTGGCTGCCGTCAACGACGGCACTGTGCTACACCCCCCCTCCCCAACCCACCTATTTCTGGAGGTGGCTCTGGCTCCGGCCGTTCCAGGCTGTCGGGCCACTCTGGCATCGCCGAGGGGCAGTCGGACCAGTCTGGCATCGCCGGGGGACAGTCTGGGCAGTCTGGCAATTCGGGACAGTCTGGGCAGTCTGGCAATTCGGGACAGTCTGGGCAGTCTGGCCACTCGGGACAGTCTGGGCAGTCTGGCCACTCGGGACAGTCTGGGCAGTCTGGCCACTCCGGCAGTTCAGGGCAGTCTGGCCACTCCGGCAGTTCAGGGCAGTCTGGCCACTCCGGCAGTTCAGGGCAGTCTGGCCACTCCGGCAGTTCAGGGCAGTCTGGCCACTCCGGCAGTTCAGGGCAGTCTGGCCACTCCGGCAGTTCAGGGCAGTCTGGCCACTCCGGCAGTTCAGGGCAGTCTGGCCACTCCGGCAGTTCAGGGCAGTCTGGCCACTCCGGCAGTTGCAGCGGCAGTCTGGCCACTCCGGCAGTTCAGCGCAGTCTGGCCACTCCGGCAGTTCAGCGCAGTCTGGCCACTCCGGCAGTTCAGCGCAGTCTGGCCACTCCGGCAGTTCAGCGCAGTCTGGCCACTCCGGCAGTTCAGCGCAGTCTGGCCACTCCGGCAGTTCAGCGCAGTCTGGCCACTCCGGCAGTTCAGCGCAGTCTGGCCACTCCGGCAGTTCAGCGCAGTCTGGCCACTCCGGCAGTTCAGCGCAGTCTGGCCACTCCGGCAGTTCAGCGCAGTCTGACCACTCCGGCAGTTCAGCGCAGTCTGACCACTCCGGCAGTTCAGCGCAGTCTGACCACTCCGGCAGTTAAGCGCAGTCTGACCTCTCTGGCGACTGTTGACTGGCGGGCAGCTCTGACGACTGTTGACTGGCGGGCAGCTCTGACGATGACTGTTGACTGGCGGGCAGCTCTGACAATGACTGTTGACTGGCGGGCAGCTCTGACGATGACTGTTGACTGGCGGGCAGCTCTGACGATGACTGTTGACTGGCGGGCAGCTCTGACGATGACTGTTGACTGGCGGGCAGCTCTGACGATGACTGTTGACTGGCGGGCAGCTCTGACGATGACTGTTGACTGGCGGGCAGCTCTGACGATGACTGTTGACTGGCGGGCAGCTCTGACGATGACTGTTGACTGGCGGGCAGCTCTGACGATGACTGTTGACTGGCGGGCAGCTCTGACGATGACTGTTGACTGGCGGGCAGCTCTGATGATGACTGTTGACTGGCGGGCAGCTCTGATGAAGACTGTTGACTGGCGAGGCTGGGTTGACGCACTTGTAGCCTGGTGCGTGGTGCTGGTACTGGGCTTACCAGATTATGTACACGCACCTCCAGGCTAGTGCGGGGAGCGGGAACAGGACGAGTCGGACTGGGTTGACGCACTTCCGGGTCCGCACGAGAGACAGGAGCTGGAAACCCAGGGCTATGGAGGCGCACAGTCGGTCTCGATCTTACCTCCTGCACAACCCGTCTTGGCTGGATGGAACTAGTAGCCCTGTACGAGCGGGGTGCCCGTACAGGGCAGACTGGGCTGTGCAGGGGCCTGATGGTAGCCGTGCGTAGAGCGGGAGTTGGGTAGCCTGGTCCTCGGAGGCGTACCGGCGACCAGATGCGCTGCGCAGGCATCCTCCTACCAGGCTGGATGCCCGCTCTAGCACGGCACCTGCGAGGGGCTGGAATAACGCGCACCGGACTGTGCGTGCGTATGGGTGAGATAGTGCGCTCCTCAGCGAAACATAGCGCTCTCCACCCCATACGCTCCTCCATATAACCACGAGTAGCTGGCTTCCGGCTCTTCTTACGCCTAGCCAAACTACCCGTGTGCCCCCCAAAAAATTTTTCTTGGGGGTGCCTCTCGTGCTTCTCCTTCAGCGCGTACTTGGCCTCGTACCACCGCCTCTCTGCCTTGGCTGCCTCAATTTCCCCCTGCGGGCGTCGATAATCCCCAGCCTGATGCCAGGGTCCGGCCCCGTCCAGAACTTCCTCCCAAGTCCACTTCTCCCGCCAGTCCAACTCGAACTCCGTCTGCTCCTTCCTCTGCTGCTTGGTCCTTTGGTGGTGGGTGATTCTGTCACAGTTGTTGTCGGTGAATGAGGACCAAAACGCAGCAGGTACGTGAATGCTCATCTTGATTTTTAATTAATCTCAAAAATGAACATACAAAATAACAAAACACAAAAAACGAACACTCGACAAATAAACAGTCTGGTAAGGCACAAGGCTATACACAGAATAATCACCCACAAATCACACATACAAACACACCCTAATATATGGGACTCTCAATCAAAGGCAGATAGACAACACCTGCCTTCAACTGAGAGTCCCAACCCCAATCAACCAAACATAGAAACACACAACCTAGACTAACCATAGAATTAACTAAACATAAAACAAAACCCGGAATTACTAAATCAAACACCCTTTACACAAACACACCACCCCGAACCACATAAAACAAATACCCCCTGCCACGCCCTGACCAAACTACAAAACAATTAACCTTATATACTGGCCAGGACGTGACAAAAAGGGAATTGAGAATGATAATGGAGTTTGACTTAAGAAAACTGTGATACTTGGATAGTTTAGGTTTCATGTTCAATCTAGGTTTTGATTTCATTTGAATAACTGTTTATTTCTTTCTCCTATTCAAGCAGACAGTATTACCTTTTACACATGTCTTTGTGTTACAGCCTGAATTTAAATTGAAATGTTGTGTCACTGGCCTATACACAATACCCCATAATGTCAAAGTGGAATTTTCTTTGTAGAACATTTTAGAAATTAATACAGAAATTCAAAGCTGAAATGTTTTAAGTCAATAAGTATTCAACCCCTTTATAAAAAAACAGATGCTGAATATCACTTTGAGCATGGTGAAGTTATTAATTAGGCTTTGGATGGTGTATCAATACACCCATTCACTACAAAGATACAGCTGTCCTTTCTAACTCAGTTGCCGTAGAAGAAGGAAACTGGTCAGGGATTTTACCATGAGGCCAATGGTGATTTTAAAAAAAGTTACAGAGTGTAATGGCTGTGATAGGAGATAACTGAAGATGGATCAACAACATTGTAGTTAATCCACAATACGAACCTAAATGACATGGTGAAAAGGGGGAAGCCTGTACAGAATAAAATATTCCAAAACATGAATCCTGTTTGTAACAAGGCACTTAAGTACCTAAAAAATGTTTGGCAAAGAAATTAACTTTTTGTCCTGAATGCAAAGCATTATGTTTGGTGAAAATTCAACACAACACATCACTGAGCACCACTCTTCATATTTTAAAGCATGGTGGTGTCTGCATCATGTTATGAGTATGCTTGTCATCGGCAAAGACTAGGGAGTTTTTCTAGGATTAAAAGAAAAGGAATACAGCTAAGCACAGACAAAATCCTAGAGGAAAACCTGGTTCAGTCTGCTTTCCAACAGACACTGGGAGACGAATTCACATTTCAGCAGGACAATAACCTAAAACGCAAGGCTACCCTGAAGTTGCTTACCAAGATGACATTGAATGTTCCTGAGTGGCCTAGTTACAGTTTTAACTTAAATCGGCAATAAAAACCTATGGCAAGACTTGAAAATGGATGTCTAGATACAGTATGATCAACAACTAACTTGACAGAGCTTGAAGAATTTTAAAAGTTTAATTGGAAAATATAGTCCAATCTAGGTGTGCAAAGCTCTTAAAGACTTACCCAGAAAGACTCACAGCTCTTAGAGACTTACCCAGAAAGACACAGCTCTTAGAGACTTACCCAGAAAGACTCACAGCTCTTAGAGACTTACCCAGGAAGATTCACAGCTCTTAGAGACTTACCCAGAAAGACTCACAGCTCTGAGAGACTTACCCAGAAACACTCACAGCTCTTAGAGACTTACCCAGAAAGACTCACAGCTCTTAGAGACTTACCCAGAAAGACTCACAGCTCTTAGAGACTTACCCAGAAAGACACACAGCTCTTAGAGACTTACCCAGAAATACTCACAGCTGTAATCGCTGCAAAAGGTGTTTCTACCATGTATTGTCTCAGGGAGTGAATACTTATTTTTCATTATTTAAAAAATTATGTTAGAATTTGTCTTCAACTTTGACATTACAGAGTATATTGTGTAGATCTTTGACCAAAATGACAATTAAATCCATTTTAATCCCAGTTTATAACACAACAAAATGTGGAAAAGGTCAAGGGTTGTGAAAACTTTTTGAAGGCACTGTTTATTTTTCAGAGTTACCATTACGTTGTTCTGGTCTTACCTGCTTCTCAATCCTCTCTGCTGCAGCTGACACTATATCATGGCCTTTATGTTCATCCATCACACACTGAACACTGTTGATCGGTACAGCAATAAAGATCCAGCAGTTTGTGATGATGAGAGCAGATCTTCTCCAGTAGTTGTGCGGTGGCTATGAAAAAAGTGTGCTTCTTGAAACCAGTAGATTCATAGTGAGGTTAGAGTTGAGTCTCACAGTAAGACAACAGACACACCATACAGGACATGAGGGCTTTCTGCTTTCTGGTCCCAGTGCATACATCACACGCCACATCTCTAGGTCCAGCATAGCACAGAGCAGGGGGCCTGGAGTCCATCACCTCAGCCAGTATGTTATTTTTCCACAGAGTAGACCTTGGAGGGAGGATCTGTCTGCACTGAGGACAACTGTAGACACCCTGATCAGCCTGATCCCAGTAGCCCTCGATACAGCTTCTACAGTAACTGTCTCCACAGGGAATAGTGACCTGCTCCTTCAGTAGATCCAGACAGACAACAACCGAACTGGTCCCGGTCCAGCAGAACTCCATGCTGAGACATTTGGATGACACAGAGAAAGAGATCAGTTTTGTTTCCTCAGAAGATAATTTGTGGAAGCGGGAGGGAATTCCTGGTTCAGCTAGAGGGTGAAGTTAGAGATACAGTTAGAGAGAGCGAGAAGAGATATGGAGAGGAAAGGGGAAATCCAACAAACCGAACAAATCCACATTAGGAGTGGTTTAATGATGTAGTAACTCACGTGTCAAACTCATTCCACGAGGGCCAAGTGTCTGCGGGTTTTACCTAATCCCTCCCTGGCGCTTGAAAATTAAACAATTGACCCTCCCCTATACCCAAAATAATAATTCAAACATTAAGTGGATAGCAGAGAGCATGTCTACCGTTTACCAAAACTATATTGGACAGACCAGAGCCTTAGATATGGCATTTTAGAAACTGTTCTTCATCCTGTGAGCATTACATGGATCTCCTTTACAGTAAAAACATTGCATGAATCTATCATCACATTTGCAGGTCCAAGAAAAAAAATGCCTTTCATAAAAATGTCATGCAATTCTACATAATTTTACATATTAGCACATATGTTTTAATACCACAGAAATGACCAAAATTACAGGCTAAGAATGGACAGAATGTTCATCTTATCATATTTCTCCAATGCCAAATAAAATTGTATTTGTCACATGCGTCGAATACAACAGTTGTATACCTTATGACATTTTTACTTACAAGCCCTTAACCAACAATGCAGTTTTAAGAAAAAAAGAGTTAAGAAAATGTTTACTAAATAAACTAAAGTAAAAGAAAGATATTTAAAAAAGAGGTAGATAAATCAAATAAAAAAATAACAAAATTAACCCAATAAAATAACAATAATGAGGCTACATACTGGGGGTACCTGTACCCAGTCAATGTGCCGGGGTACAGGTTAGTCGAGGTAATTTGTACATGCAGGTAAGGGTAAAGAGACTATGCATAGATAATAACTAGCGAGTAGCAGCAGTGTAAAAACAAAGGGGGGGGGGGGTTAATGCAAATAGTCCAGGTGGCCATTTTAGTATTTGTTCAGCAGTCTTATAGCTTTGGGGTAGAAGCTGTTGAAGAGCCTTTTGGACCTAGACTTGGTGCTCTGGTACCGCTTGCCATGCGGTAGCTGAGAGAACCGTCTATGACATGGGTGACTGGAGTCTTTGCCTTCCTCTGACACTGCCAGGTCCTGGATGGCAGGAAGCTTGGCTCCAGTGATGTAGTGGGCTGTACGCACTACCCTCTGTAGCGCCTTACGGTCGGATGTCGAGCAGTTGCCATATCAGGCGGTAATGCAACTGGTCAGGATGCTCTCGATGGTGCAGCTGTAGAACTTTTGAGGATCTGGGGACCCATGCCAAATCTTTTCAGTCTCCTGAGGGTTAAAAGGTGATGCTGTGCCCTCTTCACGACTGTCTTGGTGTGTTTGGACCATGATAGTTTGTTGGTGATGTGGACACCAGGGAACTTGAAACTCGAAACCCGCTCCACTACAGCCCTGTCGATGTGAATGGGGGCGTGTTCGGCCCTCCTTTTCCTGTAGTCCACGATCATCTCCTTTGTCTTGCTGATGTTGAGTGAGAGGTTGTTGTCCTGGCACCACATGGCCAGGTCTCTGACCTCCTCCCTATAGGCTGTTTTATCTTTGTCGGTGATCAGGCCTACCACCGTTGTGTTGTCAGCAAACTTAATGATGGTGTTGGAGTAGTGCTTGGCCACGCAGTCGTGGGTGAACAAGGAGTACAGGAGGGGACTGAGCACGCACCCCTGAGGGGCCCCCCGTGTTGACAATCAGCATGGCAGATATGTTGTTGCCTCCCCTTACCACTTGGGGCCGGCCTGTCAGGAAGTCCAGGATCCAGTTGCAGAGGGAGGTGTTTAGTCCCAGGGTCCTTAGCTAAGGTGGGCACTATGGTGTTGAACGCTGAGCTGTAGTCAATGAACAGCATTCCCCCATAGTTTCTTTTGTCCTGGTGGGAAAGGGTAGTGTGGAGTGCGTCATCTGTTATTGCGCCATCTGTGGATCTGTTGGGGCAGTATGCGAATTGGAGTGGGTCTAGGTTTTCCGGGATGATGGTGTTGATGTGAGCCATGACCAGCCTTTCAAAGCACTTCATTGTTACCGACGTGAGTGCTACATGGCGATAGTCATTTAGGCAGGTTACCTTCGCTTTCTTGGTCTGCTTGAAACGTAGGTATTACAGACTCGGTCAGGGAGATGTTGAAAATGTCAGTGAAGACACTTGCCAGACTTGGTCTACGCATACTCTGAGTACACATCCTGGTAATCTGTCTGGCCCCTTGGTCTTGTGAATGTTGACCTGTTTAAAGGTCAAGCTCACATTGGCTATGGAGAGCTTGATCACACAGTCGTCCGGAAAAGCTGGTGCACTCATGTATGCTTCAGTGTTACTTTGCAAGCCCTGCCACAACCGATGAGTGTCAGAGCAGGTGTAGAAGGATTCAATGTTAGTCCTGTATTGACGCTTTGCCTGTTTGATGGTTCGTCGGAGGGCATAGCGGATATCTTATAAGAGTCCAGATTAGTGTCCTACTCCTTGAAAGTGGCAACTCTAGCCTTTAGCTCGGTGCGGATGTTGCATGTAATCCATGGCTTCTGTTTGGGATATGTACATACGGTCACTGTGGGGATGACGTTGTCGATACACTTATTGATGGAGCCGGTGATTGAGGTGGTATACTCCTGAATGCCATTGCCACATATTCTAGACTGTGCTATCAAAACAGTCCTGTAGCGTAGCATCCACAAATTTTGGTCAGATTTTCCAAATGGAGGGCGAGCTTTGTACGCGTCTCTGTGTGTGGAGTAAAGGTGATCTAGAGTTTTTTTTCCTCTGGTTGCACAGCTGACATGCTGGTAAAAATTAGGTGAAACAGATTTAAGTTTGCCTGCATTAAAGTCCCCGGCCACTAGGAGTGCCGCTCTGGATGAGCATTTTCTTGTTTGGTTATGGCGGTATACAGCTCATTGAGTGCGGTCTTAGTGCCAGCTTCGGTTTGTAGTGGTAAATAGACGGTTATGAAAAATATAGATGAAAACTCTCTTGGTTGACAGTGTGGTCTACAGCTTATCATGAGGTTACCTCAGGCGAGCAATACCGCGAGACTACCCCTCATCTTACTGGACATAGCTGTTCTGTCCTGCCGATACACGGAAAACCCAGCCAACTGTATATTATCCGTGTTGTCGTTCAGCCCCGACTCGGTGAAACATAAGATATTACAGATATGTCCCATTGGTAGGATAGTCTTAAACAGAACTCATCCAGTTTATTGCACGTTGACCAATAGAAAGCATGGTAGAGGCGGGTTACCCACTCGCCCACTTGCTGACAAATTCTCACAAGGCACCCTGATCTCCACCCCCTTGTATTTCCTTACTTTCTTCATGCGAATGGCGGGGATTTAGGCCTTGTCTGGGAGCAGCAGTATATCCTTCACGTCAGACTCATTAAAGAAAAAATCTTTGTCCAGTTCGAGGTGAGTAATCCCTGTTCTGATATCCAGAAGCTCTTTTCGGTCATACGAGACAGTGGCAACAACATTATGTACAAAACAAGTTACAAACAATGTGAAAACTGGTTAGGAACCTGTAAAACGGCAGCCACCCCCTCCAGTGCCATTCTTTCGAATCAGTGTGTTGTTTGCAATGAAACTGTCCCTGTTGGCAAATAATTAAATCTGAGACGTCAGGAATCTGAGCATGGTACTTTCAAAGGTTAGGCCTACCTTCCAACCCCAGACAGAGTAGGCCTACCTTTCAACCCCAGACAGAGTAGGCCTACCTTTCAACCCCAGACAGAGTAGTACTACCTTTCAACCCCAGACAGAGTAGGCCTACCTTTCAACCCCAGACAGAGTAGGACTACCTTCCAACCCCAGACAGAGTAGGTCTACCTTCCAACCCCAGACAGAGTAGGCCTAACTTCCAACCCCAGACAGAGTAGGCCTACCTTCCAACCCCAGACAGAGTAGGCCTACCTTCCAACCCCAGACAGAGTAGGCCTACCTTCCAACCCCAGACAGAGTAGGCCTACCTTCCAACCCCAGACAGAGTAGGCCTAACTTCCAACCCCAGACAGAGTAGGCCTACCTTCCAACCCCGGACAGAGTAGGCCTAACTTCCAACCCCAGACAGAGTAGGCCTACCTTCCAACCCCGGACAGAGTAGGCCTACCTTCCAACCCCAGACAGAGTAGGCCTACCTTCCAACCCCAGACAGAGTAGGACTAACGACGCAAAAAATGTAAGCTTTAACTGCTGGCTACTCTTCTTCCATGGCTTAACCAAAAGTGTTTCCCTGAAAGCAGATTGGACTCAGGGTTGTAATATCCATTTCAGTTTGTAATGCAGCCTAGTTTTATTTACACCATCCCAACAACTATCTTGAAAAATAACTTTTTCTGAGCATACACTTTGTAGCCTATACCTTATAGACTGTGGATCATTTGATTGAGACCACACTAAATAGTACTTGGTATTGTGCGCCCAGCAGAGAATCAGAGATGAGGGGCAGCATCAGGCACACATCGATATACAGCCTAATAAGTAACTCATTTTCTAAAACATTAAGCAATATTGAAATTCATCAATTACAAATTACATGACCCTCCCTGGACTAGATTAAAAAAAAACACTAAACCCTCCCCCTGACTGAAATTGAAATGCATGAGCCTCCCCCATTTTCCTCCAGGTCTCCATTATGTAAATTTCGATCCATTTCACATTTACATAAATTTAGTTGTAAGGCACATCATTTACACTAGTAGGGTTTTTCTGAGTCAATGCATTGCAATTCCACTAGAGGGTGGAATTGCACTGTAGATGAGCTAGAGACAGAAGAGGAAGAGAGACACCCCACTCACTGTTTTTTCTCTGGTTCAATGAACTTATCCACCATCTTTGGATGAGCATAGAATATTCTAGCCTACATGATGGCCTGACAGGAAAAATGCAGGACCCTCCCTGGTGATCAAAATAAAAATTATTGTTGCTCCCTGTGACCCAAATAGAAATATTACGACACCCCAATTTCCTTCACACCCCCTTCCAATAAATAATGTCAGGTCCCTCAAGGGATTATAGGACAATTTGGAAACTGTAAAATGACTACATTACCCATATATGGTCTGCACTGCTCTACTGAGACTCTTTGCAAATAAGGGCCATGAGATTTAGCTTTATGATTTGACTTAGGCCTACTACATGAGTGTGTTTGGGTTGTGGGTAACATCCTGGTTCATGGGTAGACCTATCAAATCATGAGACATTTGGGGCATAGTTTTTAAATGCTCTGGAGTTGAGAACGCTATAGCATCAATTAGGATCCAGAAGCAAAATAATTGAAGAGATTAACAGCACAGGGGGGTTATTGAGTTGAAGATCATGTGGGTGTTTTCAATGATTGAAGGCGGGTCGCCACTAGTGTAATGTAAGAAGATTGAGATGACAATATCTGATGTCATATCCTGTTCTCTGTAATGTGTATACAGTAGGTGCAGATGCGCAGAATAACGTAGGGTTTCCACCAGTTCAGAATTTGCCAGACGAATTTCCACCCCCATTCATTTCCAAGGAAGCATGAGGAGCAATGTGCAGTGGATTGTGGGAAGATGAGCAGCGCGAACTAGCGGAGCTATAGAAAAAGTTCAGCTCTGCTCTACTTTATGCAAATTGCATGTGTCCACCACTGCCGTTAACCAATCAGGTGAGGAGCAGATGTTTGCTTGAAAAGCTTCCATTCATGAAACATAGTTCCACCAGTCATTAGTTCCAGACAAGCACAACCTAAAGAGATGGAGGAAAGCCAATCATCACTGTGTCTGGTTTTCCATTTCTAGATGATTTTACTTTGCTAGAATACAGAGATAAAATCATAAGGTCAATGGCATGAAGGAGGATTGCAGCGATTGTTGGTGTTGATGGTAGGTGAAGAGAGATTTGCACAACAATGTTTGTTTGTGCTGCCTGCTAGCTATGAACATCAAACAACCTACACCTCAAAACTGCGATCAAAGCCACTAGTAAATTAAATGGTGAAATTTGCCCACCAAATAATAGAAATCACCAGTAACACGCATGATGACATTGTAAATTATACACTAAGCATGAATTTCCCATGTAATATGCTACCAATTGGATTATGGTATCTTAACATTACAATTGTCACATATTATAACTCATGGCTCTTTCACTATACTTGTGTATGACATTGATGATTATAGCTCACTTCCTGTAAATTCATAGACCTGCATAGATATTAACGGAGTGGCTGCGGATCCAACTTCTCTGGACCCCTCTTCCCGACAGTGAAAGGTTTCTACTTTATGCAGTCTCTGTTCTACTAGTTCAACTGCTCAGAGAACAGACTACTCAGGCGAATGGTGCTCGTCTAATTAAAGTTAGATCAAACTTAAATCAATGTCTGCAAGATCACATAATGATAGTGTTCTACATAAAATAACCAAATATAATATTATGACTTTACTGTCAGTGAAAAAACGCCAAATTTGATTATGCCAATGGTCACATTTTTCTCTCATGTGGCCAAAACTCAACAGCCACGCCACTAGACAAAATATGTGCTTTGATTGAAACTAAACACAGGTATGCTATACAGTTTAACACTGTCTGCTGTACAATTTGCTCACTGTACAACACTGTAGGCTACTTTGAAACAATACTGTATAACTGAAGAAGATCTAAATTGCATATCCCCACAAAACTGATTGAGATCAAATGGTTGGTATGCAGATGCTTCGTGGGAGTTTCACAGGTAAAACTTGAAGAATTATCATTAAAGATTGACAGTGAGAAATGTGAAGGGAGGGTGAGGACAAAGAGGTTTGCATAAAGTAAAGGTAAAGAAACATGGGCAGAACATAATCCGGATCTACAGCTCTGGCGAAAAGGGATCCAGGGGGCTGAACAGGCTGGATGCCTACAGATCTACAGCCTCGGGCATAATTAAAAATGGCATATTCAAAATATTATCTTTTGTGTGTGTTTTTATCCTAATCTACGAATTTATAACACTTGTTTCAGTTTCCCTAAAACCTATGGTGATAATGATAACCAAAGTGAATCACAAGTTTTAAAAAGTAGAGTGGAAAAGTAGAGCAATAATACTACCTCTGACATGGCACAATTGACCTTCATTTCATCAAG
Organism: Salmo salar; assembly: GCF_965601325.2. Taxonomy (NCBI): domain Eukaryota; kingdom Metazoa; phylum Chordata; class Actinopteri; order Salmoniformes; family Salmonidae; genus Salmo; species Salmo salar. Next base: position 58,122,976 of record NC_138310.1, on the reverse strand, counting down.
TTTCTACAATGCCATATTTCTGTAATTCAGTGGTAGGTCTGTGAGCAGTACCACACGTGTGACATGACACCCGACAGGTGGAGTTAATGGACACAATAATCCCCAGCTATAAACTATAGCCCCCTGACTACTGTAAAGGGGCAATCTAGGATTCAAACAACAACAAAATGGGGCTGGAGAAATGTAACCACTCTCGAATTCATAAACAGGGCTTTGAATGTCTTGCAAGGACTGACCATACATGAGATCAAAATGATAGTTTAACCATGTTTTAAAAGTATAAAGTGTTTGTTTACAATGTCATTTTTTACAAACAATAGTGTAAACCAAGCTTACATTTCGTAGTTCTGTTCAGGTAACACAGTTGAACTCATGATACATTTACAAGTTATATTCTTCAAAAGATAATTTATATATATATGCATTAATAAGTACAAATAGTACAAGGTGTTAATTTATATATACTAGCATTTGGCTTTTCTCACCAGCACTGATTTTGCTGGTAGCTGCTTCATAGATTTTTCTATTTTATTTGCAATGACTGTAATATGTAGTTGTTCTATCTACTTTTGTAGAATGTACTGACTGGATAAGAGAGTCTGCTAAATTACCTAAATGTAAATGTAATAATCAATGGCTATATATAATTCATTGAAAGTAATAAAAGGATGTCACAATCCCAGAATGGCCCTTTAAACACCATACTATAATTTGTCCTCTGAAACACACTCCTTCCCAACTGTGAAAACAATGAAATTCAGATGATAAGTTATGACCAAACGACGAGGATTCAAACATACAATATGCCTGATAAACCACACTCTTAAAAAATATTTAGCTTTTGCATTCACTGGACTATGCAACTGTAATGGAGGTGTGAACCACAATCACATGCTGAGTAACCTTACCTGAGACCTGAGCGCAGTGGGCTAACACAGTCTTGTGTGGTGACAGAGACCCGGGTTTGAACCTAGTGAGTCACACAACCAATGACCATCTCCAGGGGCCAGCAGGGGTGATTTGTTGTGGGATTGTTTCTGATCAAATCTGGATAACAGAAATCTATTTGTTTTCCTAAAGCGATTTTTCAAGAGGGGGGGAGGAGGTCAGTAAAACATATTTAACAGTTGATTTAGGGAGCTGGATAGTGTCATAAATAAGCAGGCATGAAGGAATAAGCATGCATTGGATTAGTTCAGTGCTGACCTGATTTGTGCATTGATTGCTAGGAGTGAGGAGCAGCTGAAAGGATGAGAGTCGACTGGGGAAGTTTGTAGGGGATTGGGACATGGAAAACATGGATGGAAACAGACTGGGGGATGACATTAGAAACCACAAAGAGGGAGATATTAAATAAAACAAATCTAGATGGAAATTGTTGGTGACATGGGGACAGTCAAATCCTTTGTGGTCATTCAAACAGATGGGCACCCGTGGAAAAAGAAGGGAAAGGGGGGTGAGGTCAAATGGGCCAGGGGGGTTAACAACATCCTTATTTGGGGTTTTGGGGGGAGGTGGTGAGGAGGGGGTGCTAATAGCAGCTCTTCCAGTCATTTTTTTTTTTTTTTTACGAATGAATGAACAGGCAGATAAGCACTGAGCCGGGCTTTGTAAAGGGTCTCAGAGGAGAGAGAGGCTGAGGGGAGAGCTGGGCACAGACAATAGACTCAACAGAACACCATTATCATTGGTATGCTGTTAGAGAGTCTGATTTCAGGATTCAGTCTGTCAGAAAACTAACATCAGGGTCAGAAAACCTGTGAACTACATCGGATTTTTTACTTTGTTTTGGCTGTTGTGGACACTGGTGTTTGTGGTGTGATTCCTGTATGGTTTGGTGAGCGCAGTCCAAACTGAGCACAGTGGAAGTAGAACTGGAAGTGCTTCTGGACCTGCTGGGAATCTGTTGTAAGAAGCAGCCTCTTCACCTGGACTCGAGGATGATGCTCAAGAAGGTCCGCTTCAAGGTAAGCTATTATTCTCTTATGTTGTTTTTTTAGTCAGGGTATGTGTATGGCCCTGTGTTTTGGTTAATCATGTCCCATGACCTGGATTCTATCATTTATTTAAAGCTTTTTTGTTAAACTGTCCATTTTATTTTTATGTCAGATGGTTCAGCTTCATCCTCAAACAATTGCTTTCATTTTTGGTCTAATTCTCATTTCTGGAAAAGGGTTCAAATAAAAATCCAGGTCATGTGACATGATTAACCAAAATACATGGCCCTATTATGATGCATGAATGATTCTAGCAATGGTATTGCTTTATTAGACATTTGCTGAATCTTTTCTTTTTACATCAAGCTTAGGAACTTAAAACCAATGACCTGAAAATACTGTATTTGAAATTCAACATTCAACAGCTGTGTACTGTCCATGTCACCTCTGTGTCACATGTTTGGCCAGCTTACACTGATTGCCCGTGCTCTGACAGACCATTATACGGTAATACACCCTCTTGATGAATCCAATCTAATATGATGAGATTCATCCCTTTCGCATTCCACAGAGGGTAGTCACAGAGGAGATGGAATGTTGTATTTACTCAGCAGATTACAGTTGGTTATCGCCACTTATTCACAGGCGGTGAACATTGACCTTAGCGCTGCTGTTCAAATTAGGCCTGCTGTTGTGGCCCATGTGGTGACACCTAGGTGATAATTATGACACTGGGCTTCTCTTCCTGGGAAAGATAACACAACCTCTTGGTTGGAGGTTGCCTGGGTTAGGGCTTGGCGTTGAGCGTCAACAACAGATGATCTAGTTAACTTTGAGTAGGGGTTTAATGGTGTGGTTTAATATCATCATAAGACTGTCAGTTTCCTCTCTACTCTGAACATGTGGACTTTTTTGACACCATGATATACAGTGCATTCGGAAAGTATTCAGACCCCTTGACTTTTTCCACATTTTGTTAAGTTACAGCCTTATTCTAAAATGGATACAATAATTTTTCCCCCTCATCTATCTACACACAAAACCCCATAATGACAAAGAGAAAACAGGTTCATAGAAATGTTAATGTTTATTAAAAATAAAAAACAGAAATAGCTTATTTACATAAGTATTCAGACCCTAAATTGAGCTCAGGTGCATCCTGTTTCCAGTGATCATCCTTGAGATGTTTATACAACTTGATTGGACTCCACCTGTTGTAAATTCAATTGATTGAACATGATTTGGAAAGGCACACACCTGTCTGTATAAGGTCCCACAGTTGACAGTGCATGTCAGAGCAAAAACCAAGCTATGAGGTTGAATGAACTGTCCGTAGAGCTCCGAGACAGGATTGTGTCGAGGCACAGATCTGGGGAAGGGTACCAAAACATTTATGCAGCATTGAAGGTCCCCAAAAACACAGTGGCCTCCATCATTCTTCAATGGAACAAGTTTGGATCCACAAAGACTCTTACTAGAGCTGACCGCTCAGCCAAACTGAGCAATCAGGGGAGAAGGGCATTGGTCAGGGAGGTGAGCAAGAACCCTATGGTCAATCTGACAGAGCTCCAGAGTTCCTCTGTGAGGATGGGAGAACCTTCCAGAAGGACAACCATCTCTGCAGCACTCTACCATTCTGGCCTTTATGGTAGAGTGGCCAGATGGAAGCCACTCCTCAGTAAAAGGCCCATGACAGCCCGCTTGAAGTTTGCCAAAAGGCACCTAAAGTGCTCTGACCATGAGAAATCAGATTCTCTAGTCTGATGAAACCAAGATTGAACTCTTTGGCCTGAATGCCAAGCGTCACGTCTGGAGGAACCCTGGCACCATCCCTACGGTGAAGCATGGTGGTGGCAGCATCATGCTGTGGGGATGTTTTTCAGTGGCAGGGACTGGTTGACTAGTCAGGGTTGAGCGAAAGATGAACGGAGAAAAGAACAGCGAGATCCTTGATGAAAACCTGCTCCAGAGCACTCAGGACCTCAGACTGGGGCAAAGGTTCACCTTCCAACAGGACAACAACCCTAAGCACACAGCCATGACAACGCAGGAGTGGCTTCGAGACAAGTCTCTGAATGTCCTTGAGTGGCCCAGCCAGAGCCTGGACTTGAACCCGATTAAACATCTCTGGAGAGACCTGAAAATAGCTGTGCAGCGACTCTCCCCATCCAACCTGACAGAGCTTGAGAGGATCTGCAGAGAAGAATGGGAGAAACTCCCCAAAATACAGGTGTGCCAAGCTTGTAGTGTCATACCCAAGAAGACTCTAGACTGTAATCTCTGCTGAAGGTGCTTCAACAAAGTACTGAGTAAAGGGTCTGAATACTTATGTAAATGTCATATATCAGTTTTGTCATTTTTATACATTTCCAAAAATTTCTAAAAACATGTTTTTACTTTGTCATTATGGGGTACTGTGTGTAGATTGATGAGGGAAAACATTTTTTTTAATTCATTTTAGAATAAGGCTGTAATGTAACAAAATGTGGAAAAAGTCAAGGGTCTGAATACTTTCAAACGGTATTGCGCTCTTTGTCCCTGAGAAGGAGCTTCCTATTTTTGGTCATTCTCACCTGTCATCCGTCCCTTCAAGACTGCCACTTTTCCTGTGCATGGGCCATGAGAGAGAGTGTGTGTGTGAGAGACACAAAAAGAGTGTGTGTGTGTGTGTGTGTGTGTGTGTGTGTGTGTGTGTGTGTGTGTGTGTGTGTGTGTGTGTGTGTGTGGTGGTGTGTGTGTGTGTGTGTGTGTGTGTGAGAGAGAGAGAGAGAAAGAGAGAGCGAGAGAGAGACAGTGCCAGAGATAGAGAGACAGAAGGAAAAGGAAATTGGATGCATTCTGTGAGAGTATGTGGAATTTCCTTCTCATGACGCTACAAACAGTAGTGTTGCTGTTATGAGTGAGAGACCCACTCCCTCCTAAACAGACCATCATCATGCTTTTGTTGGGGTCTGTCCTAATCCTATCACTCACATGTTGTTTTACGGAGGCCTAGCAATCCTATTTGTTTCCATTTCCTAATGCAGCTCATGGTACTCAAAGGTTTATAGTGAGACCACTGTTTGAATCTTAAAACAAAATCAAATCAAATCAAATGTATTTATATAGCCCTTCCCTGATATCTCAAAATGCTGTACAGAAACCCAGCCTAAAACCCCAAACAGCAAGCAATGTAGGTGTAGAAGCACGGTGGCTAGGAAAAACTCCCTAGAAAGGCCAAAACCTAGGAAGAAACCAAGAGAGGAACCAGGCTATGAGGGGTGCCCAGTCCTCTTCTGGCTGTGCCGGGTGGAGATTATAACAGAACATGGCCAAGATGTTAAAATGTTCATAAATTACCAGCATTGTCATCTAATAATAATCACAGTAGTTGTCGAGGGTGCAACAAGTCAGCACCTCAAGAGTAAATGTCAGTTGGCTTTTTATAGCCGATCATTGAGAGTATCTCTACCGCTCCTGCTGTCTCTAGAGAGTTGAAAACAGCAGGTCTGGGACAGGTAGCACGTCTGGTGAACAGGTCCGGGTTCCATTGCTGCAGGCAGAACAGTTGAAACTGGAGCAGCAGCACGGCCCGGTGGACTGGGGACAGCAAGGAGTCATCATGCCAGGTAGTCCTGAGGCATGGTCCTAGGGCTCAGGTCCTCAGAGAGAGAGAAAGAAAGAATGAAAGAAAGAGAGAAACAAAGAATTAGAGCGAGCATACTTAAATTCACACAGGACACCGGGTAAGACAGGAGAAATACTCTAGATATAACAGACTGATCCTAGCCCCCCGACACATAAACTACTGCAGCATAAATACTGGAGGCTGAGACAGGAGGGGTCAGGAGACACTGTGTCCCCATCCGATGATACCCCCGGACAGGGCCAAACAGGAAGGATATAACCCCACCCACTTTGCCAAAGCACAGCCCCCACACCACTAGAGGGATATCTTCAACCACCAACTTACCATCCTGAGACAAGGCCGAGTGTAGCCCACAAAGATCTCCGCCACGGCACAACCCAAGGGGGGCACCAACCCAGACAGGAAGACCACGTCAGTGACTCAACCCACTCAAGTGATGCACCCCTCCTAGGGACGGCATGGAAGAGCACCAATAAGCCAGTGACTCAGCCCCTGTAATAGGGTTAGAGGCAAAGAATCCCAGTGGAGAGAGGGGAACCTGCCAGGCAGAAACAGCAAGAGCGGTTCGTTGCTCCAGAGCCTTTCCATTCACCTTCTCACTCCTGGGCCAGACTACACTCAATCATAGGACCTACTGAAGAGATGAGTCTTCAGTAAAGACTTAAAGGTTGAGACCGAGTCTGCATCTCTCACATGGGTAGGCAGACCATTCCATAAAAATTGAGCTCTATAGGAGAAAGCCCTGCCTCCAGCTGTTTGCTTAGAAATTCTAGGGACAATTAGGAGGCCTGCGTCTTGTGACCGTAGCGTACGTGTAGGTATGTACGGCAGGACCAAATCGGAAAGATAGGTAGGAGCAAGCCCATGTAATGTTTTGTAGGTTAGCAGTAAAACCTTGAAATCAGCCCTTGCCTTAACAGGAAGCCAGTGTAGGGAGGCTAGCACTGGAGTAATATGATAACATTTTGGGGTTCTAGTCTGGATTCTAGCAGCCGTATTTAGCAATAACTGAAGTTTATTTAGTGATTTAAAGTAGAGCATTGCAGTCGTCCAACCAAGAAGTAACAAAAGCATGGATTCATTTTTCTGCATCATTTTTGGACAGAAAGTTTCTGATTTTTGCAATGTTACGTAGATGGAAAAAAGCTGTCCTTGAAACAGTCTTGATATGTTCTTCAAAAGAGAGATCATGGTCCAGAGTAACGCCGAGGTCCTTCACAGTTTTATTTGAGACGACTGTACAACCATCAAGATTAATTGTCAGATTCAACAGAAGATCTCTTTGTTTCTTGGGACCTAGAACAAGCATCTCTGTTTTGTCCGAGTTTAAAAGTATAAAGTTTGCAGCCATCCACTTCCTTATGTCTGAAACACAGACTTCTAGCGGGGGCAATTTTGGGGCTTCACCATGTTTCATTGAAATGTACAGCTGTGTGCCATCCACATAGCAGTGAAATTTAACATTTTCGAATGACATCCCCAAGAGGTAAAATATATAGTTAAAACAATAGTGGTCCTAAAACGGAACCTTGAGGAACATCGAAATTTACAGTTGATTTGTCAGAGGACAAACCATTCACAGAGACAAACTGATATCTTTCCAACAGATAAGATCTAAACCAGGCCAGAATGTGTCCGTGTAGACACAATTTGGGTTTCCAATCTCTCCAAAAGAATGTGGTGATCGATGGTATCAAAAGCAGCACTAAGATCTAGGAGCACGAGGACAGATGCAGAGCCTCGGTCTGACACCATTAAAAGGTAATTTACCACCTTCACAAGTGCAGTCTCAGTGCTATGATGGGGTCTAAAACCAGACTGAAGTGTTTCGTATACATTGTTTGTCTTCAGGAAGGCAGTGAGTTGCTGCGCAACAGCTTTTTAAATTTTTTTGAGAGGAATGGAAGATTAGATATAGGCCGATAGTTTTTTATATTTTCTGGGTCAAGATTTGGCTTTTTCAAGAGAGGCTTTATTACTGCCACTTTTAGTGAGTTTGGTACACATCCGGTGGATAGAGAGCTGTTTATTATGTTCAACATAGGAGGGCCAAGCACAGGAAGCAGCTCTTTCAGTAGTTTAGTTGGAATAGGGTCCAGTATGCAGCTTGAAGGTTTAGAGGCCATGATTATTTTCATCATTGTGTCAAGAGATATAGTATTAAAACACTTTAGTGTCTCCCTTGATCCTAGGTCCTGGCAGAGTTGTGCAGACTCAGGACAACGGAGCTTTGGAGGAATACGCAGATTTAAAGAGGTGTCCGTAATTTGCTTTCTAATGATCATGATCTTTTCCTCAAAGAAGTTCATGAATTTATTACTGCTATAGTGAAAGCCATCCTCTCTTGGGGAATGCTGCTTTTTAGTTAGCTTTGCGACAGTATCAAAAAGAAATGTAGGATTGTTCTTATTTTCCTCAATTAAGTTGAAAAAATATGATGATCGAGCAGCAGTGAGGGCTCTTCAATACTGCTCGGTACTGTCTTTCCAAGCTAGTCGGAAGACTTCCAGTTTGGTGTGGCGCCATTTCCATTCCAATTTTCTGGAAGCTTGCTTCAGAGCTCGTGTATTTTCTGTATACCAGGGAGCTAGTTTCTTATGACAAATGTTTTTAGTTTTTAGGGGTGCAACTGCATCTAGGGTATTGCGCAAAGTTAAATTGAGTTCCTCAGTTAGGTGGTTAACTGATTTTTGTCCTCTGATGTCCTTGGGTAGGCAGAGGGAGTCTGGAAGGGCATCAAGGACTCTTTGGGCTGTCTGAGAATTTATAGCATGACTTTTGATGCTCCTTGTTTGGGGTCTGAGCAGATTATTTGTTGCGATTGCAAACGTAATAAAATGGTGGTCCGATAGTCCAGGATTATGAGGAAAAACATTAAGATCCACAACATTTATTCCACGGGACAAAACTAGGTCCAGAGCATGACTGTGGCAGTGAGTAGGTCCAGAGACATGTTGGACAAAACCCACTGAGTCCGAACGCCTTTTGGAGTGGGTCTGTGGACTTTTCCATGTGAATATTAAAGTCACCAAAAATTTGAATATTATCTGCTGTGACTACAATGTCCAATAGGAATTCAGGGAACTCAGTGAGGAATGCTGTATATGGCCCAGGAGGCCTGTAAACAGTAGCTATAAAATGTGATTGAGTAGGCTGCATAGATTTCATGACTAGAAGCTCAAAAGATGAAAACATTGTTGGTTTTTTTTGTTGTAAATTGAAATTTGCTATCGTAAATGTTAGTAACACCTCCACCTTTGCGGGTAACGGGGGATATGGTCACTAGTGTAACCAGGAGGTGAGGCCTCATTTAACACAGTAAATTCATCAGGCTTAAGCCACGTTTCAGTCAGGCCAATCACATCAAGATTATGATCAGTGATTAGTTCATTGACTATAACTGCCTTTGAAGTGAGGGATCTAACATTAAGTAGCCCTATTTTGAGATGTGAGGTATCACAATCTCTTTCAATAATGGCAGGAATGAAGGATGTCTTTATTCTAGTGAGATTGCTAAGGCGAACACCGCCATGTTTAGTTTTGCCCAACCTAGGTCGAGGCACAGACACGGACTCAATGGGGATAGCTGAGCTGACTACACTGACTGTGCAAGTGGAATACTCCAACAAAGCTGGCAGGCTGGCTAACAGCCTGCTGCCTGGCCTGCACCCTATTTCATTGTGGAGCTAGGGGAGTTAGAGCCCTGTCTATGTTCGTAGATAAGATGAGAGCACCCCTTCAGCTAGGATGGAGTCCGTCACTCCTCAACAGGCCAGGCTTGGTCCTGTTTGTGGGTGAGTCCCAGGAAGAGGGCCAATTATCTACAAATTCTATCTTTTGGGAGGGGCAGAAAACAGTTTTCAACCAGCGATTGAGTTGTGAGACTCTGCTGTAGAGCTCATCACTCCCCCTAACTGGGAGGGGACCAGAGACAATTACTGTTTTCTTTAAAGTATTTGTTATTCATCTGTCAAAAACATGTTTCGATATTCAATAATTTCACAGAGACAAGTGGAATGAATTATGTATTGTACCACCATTAGCCGAACGTATTTAGGTTTCTTGACCTAGTGAATCATATTATAGCCCATGCTTTATACCTGTTTGGGGTTTCCACCTCTAATTTTAAACTATCACTGTTTTACACTAAACTCCCACTAGGTGGCACTCTTGTTACATCATGTTCAGATCCCTGCTGTATATCTCTGTATGGCTCTGGGTCCATAATGTATCAGGAATCTCATTTAGGATCAGTTTTACCTTTAGATCATAATGAATAAGATTACATGGACAGGGGGAATCTGATCCTAGATCAGTAATCCTACTCTAAGATGCTTCATACATACAACCCTCATGTTGAAAGGACAGAATATCCAACTGATACTTGGTCCTTTCTAGCTGTTGAGCAGTCTGTTGCTAAGAGTGAACTAGAATGGGAGAATACATGAAGGGATAGTGAGTTTTGCTAGTTGTTTTAATTCCTCATGGCAATACTACTCAAGGTGGTCTGTTGTCACATTGCCAGCATAACAATATTAGAACGGAGAGTAATCTCCTACTGACAGTGATTAACCTATTTAGCAGAGAGCAGCTACGATCATTCATATGGTCATCTTGAGTTCTCACTTTATGCGGATGTTTATGTAGAAAATACTAAGCAACTAACGTAAAAGGATATGTGGCTACAGAATAGTAACATTTTACACATTTAGCCTGCAGCTGGTAGAAATATTGAATAATCCACTTGTGCTTCTGGAGAAACGGTGACCCATTTCCTTGGAATTTCTGAATTCCCACTATATTGTAGTCTGAAATCACTCAATGAATTTCCAGCCCAGACTGCGGTACTGTTCCAGACCTGGAATAGGTTGTTTTGTTCACCGATTGAGACGCTGAAATCAGCTCAAAGGATCAAGTCAGTGCCTATCAATCCTTTTGATGTCTGTAATGAACGTTTCCTTCAAATTAGACCCTGGGCCCGTCATACATGCTCCCACAAAGCCAATAGAAATTGAGTGGGAGGGGGGTAGGAGAAATATGCTATTCATTAAAGATGAAAGGAAAGCAGAGGCAAGCTGTTTACTGACACAGCCTGTCTGTCTTCATTTAGTTTAACAGTGTACTGTAGGGTTGCATACCAAATGGCACCCTAATCCCTACATAGTGCACTTGAATAGGGTGCAATTTATCATGCAGCCTATGTGTTTACAGTATGCAGATCAACAGTGGGCTGTAGATAAAGTGCATATTTAATAGTAGCTCCTGAGAACATTGTGTGTATTTATAGGGTATTTATAGTCCAGTGGACATGGTTGGGAGTGAGTGAAGCTCTGAAGAACCTTGGGGGGGCTCCCGAGTGGTGCAGCGGTCTAAGGCCCTTCATCTCAGTGCTAGAGGTGTCACTACATACCCTGGTTCAATTCCAGGCTGTATCACAACCGGCCGTGATTGGGAGTCCCATAGGGCGGCGGACAATTGGCTCAACGTTGTCCGGGTTAGGGTTTGGCCGGAGTAGGCCGTCATTGTAAATAAGAATTTGTTCTTAACTGACTTGCCTAGTTAAATAAAGGTTAAATAAAAAATGAAAAACCTTAATGCGATCAATAGAATAGTCGTGGATGTAGAGAGGCACTCTGTTGCAACCACCTGGATGAGGAGAGAAAGAGATGATAAGGTTAAAGAGGTGATAAGGTACACTATATTTTCTCGTCTAATGTCTGTGTAATGGTACCATTTATTATGAATCTTTTTGATACAAGTAATGTATACCATACCTACAATACATTCACAGATGATCATTCTCCCTAGCTTAAAATAATTCCTCATCATTTGCACACACGCACACGCACGCACGCACGCACACACACACACACACACACACACACACACACACACACACACACACACACACACACACACACACACACACACACACACACACACACACACACACACACACACAGTGGTTTGGGGTGGAATTTGGCTCTCTGCTAGTCTATCTCTGTGGGGAGGTTAATTACATTTAAATAGACGGTTTAGACTTAGGGAAGCACAGACCACGCAAGGTTGATGAAAGAGTGCCGCTGCTCTCCAATCCACAGCTAGCTTTTTAGGCAAATAGTTCTCTCCATCCTAAATGACTTCTACATGTTATAAGGGCTTTCCAAATATCTGACCCACTTCTGCCTACCTGCTAATGCTTGACCATCTTTCATTGAATTTCACTTTGATATATATATATATATATATACAGTATTTTTAAATCAGGAAAATAATATGCTTTTTCAGAGGCTATATGAGCTATATTTGTGGCTATGTTGTTGGCGTGCTTGTATTATGTCTGTGTTAGAGCCAGGCTGACAAGCAGCAGTGTCACTGGTTAGGTCAGCCATGACAGCTTGAACCAATTATGACAGCTGAGTCTGAGGCTCTGAGCATCTACAAACAGCAGACGTCTGCAGTTTACGTTCACTTTGAAAATAATAGACATTGCCATTATGTGATTAGTAACTGCCCCAGCTAGTTGTTGTATTATAAGCTGTTTTCACCACTTACTATGTTTCAGTCATGTTTGACTCAGTCAACCAAATGAGCTGCAAAAAATATAGAGTTTGCAATATAAGATTTTAAGGAAGAAATAGACTTCTTTATTTTATGTTGAAGAAGTGAAGCATCTGGTATTAAAATGCAGGAACGCAGTAGGTCAAAATAACTCATTGGATGCATCTTTGGGGCTGTTTCGGTGTAGAGGCGGAGAGAGTCTGAGCCGTTCAGGACATATCTAAGAACACAAAGAACACAATTATATCTAGCTCTCATGTTATGAATGACTCTTTGGGAAAAGGTGGAGGTCCACTCCACGCTATGCAGTCACTGCCCTGTTATATGAGCTGCTGCCCCTCTACACTCTTAGAAAAAAAGGTGCTATCTAGAACCTAAAATGGTTGTTTGCCTGTCCCCATAGGAGAACCCTTTGAAGAACCCTTTTGGTTCCAGGTTCTATCTGGAACCAAAAATAGTTATCCTATGTGGACAGCTGAAGAACCCTTTTGGAGTAGAGAGTAAATTTCTCTCGTCCAATGAATAGTCCCAGCTCCCAGCACCTTACAGTAATTTTAATCTCCTCCAAAATATGCTAGTGACTCAAGGTGAAGTTGTTTCTGTAGGCTTTGTGAGAACAAGTCAGGATTTCTTTAGCCAGAAGAATGACTGCCTTGTGTCCTGCTAGGAGTGGTTGACAGCACAGGAAAACTGAGAGAGAGAGGAGAGAGAGAGAGAGAGAGAGAGAGAGAGAGAGAGAGAGAGAGAGAGAGAGGAGAGAGAGAGAGAGAGAGAGAGAGAGAGAGAGAGCAGAGTACAGGACACATTGCGTTCTCGCTCTTTTTGTCATGACAGTGTGATGTGAGAGAGCGTGTTCAGGACAGGGGAGAGAAGAAGGAAAACAAACTCCTGCTGCACCTCTCCCTCTATCTGGATTCCATCCAGGCTTTTTTTGTTTGGGTTTTGCTGTACATGAAGAAGACTGACAGTGGTGCCCTCTGTGTGACAAGCTGTGTGTTTGCTCAGTCCTGCTGTTTTTCTTTTGTTGTTACTGGAAACTTGCCCTTAGGTAAAGTCAACGTCCGTCATGCTTTGTTAGAAGGATTGACTTTTTCAGACTGACAATCAGCTAGGAGAGAAGTGGTGTATGAAAGACTCCAGGTGAGACACACTACCTTGTTTGTGTTAGCTGCATGTGTAAATCTGTCAGTAGTCTAAAGGTTCATTGATGAGTTTGTCTATTGACATGCTATTCAATATAGTTTATTCTGTATTTTCTGTTGCTGGTTTAAAGGAGGGAGAATCATGAATGAATGAACTAATGAGTGGATCATATGCTTGTTTATCTTGTGATACTTTATTATTGAATTATAAGGGGTTTGAACAAACTGAACTAAATATATAACAAAATGTTATAATTGGTTGAGATTGTGGGGGAATTGTATAGTCACTCTTGTTTGGATATCATTGGTTGGATACCATCTGGTTGTTTGTGTTAATGCCAACCTCCAGGAATGGGAGAAAGACAGAGAGAGGGAGACGGGGGGAGACAGAGGAAGAGAGAGGACACAGATCCGTAATAAAGTCAACAGTCATTGCCACGTTTAGTCCCTTCTTCTTCCCACCCCTCAAACAGTGGATGCTATTGAGAGAAATAGAGGGAGTGAGAGAGTGGTTTTGCAGTGTGTCAGATACATTTTGAGGGCCTAGCAGACAGATAAATGCTCCCTAGACACTGACTTAAACTGCAATAATAACTCCTTTGTTATGGAAGCTTGTTTTGTTATGTTCTCACAGCAATCAGGGCCATGTCGTCAAATGTTACTGTGTTGTTCCACCAGTCCTACCTCTAATGTGTGTACTTCGACTGGCCTGTTCCTTATTTCATTATTTTATTTTATTTAACCTTTATTTAACTAGGCAAGTCAGTTAAGAACAAATTCTTATTTACAATGACGGCCTCCACCGGCCAAACCCGGAAGACGCTGTGCCAATTGTACACCGCCCTATGGGACTTCCAATCATGGCCGGTTATGATACAGCCTGGATACGAACTAGGGTGTCTGTAGTGACGCCTCTAGCACTGAAATGCAATGCCTCAGACCGCTGCGCCACTCGGTAGCCCCATTGTTTATTGCTGTTGGCTACCCTGAATGTGATCAAACACCCACAGTTTCCTGGAAAGAGCCTTTGTGATACATTATAACGGTCTTAATAAGATGCATGATCCCTTTACCCCATTAGAGAAATGTACAGTACTGACAGAACAGAAATAAGTGGTCTACTCTGTTGTGCTCAAGCGGTTACGGATGCTTCCTTCAGTGAACATGTATGCTGGTGTTGGTGTGAGGTCAAATCTGGCCAATGCCCTTCTAACACAGTAACACACTTTCTCCTTACTTCCCTGTCTTTCTTCACTGTCAGATCAAATAGGTTATTTTTGAGGGATATATCTTATATATTGTATGCAATAGAGACTACCTGTTATATAGTATATTTATCTTTCTTTTATCTAATGAGTAGTTTCCCAAGCTGTGAGGATGCCTGTCTGTGAGAGAGTGTTATTGTTATAAACAGCTGTGTGATGCTGGGACTTCAGGCCTTTCCAACAGCTGCAATATCTGGGTCTCACACACTACCAGGCGGTGTCTGTCTTTGTAGATACTGCAGACTGGGTGACCTCTACTAAAGCTCTTTCCTCATGTGATTTCCTTTCTTCACTCTTCGTCATTTATGTCTCGCCTCGAGGCAAGCGCTTCATCCAAAACAAAGAGATAATCAGTTTCTGCCTGAATCGCCCTTTGCAATCTTTTTTCTATTTCATAGTTGGTTATTGCCTGTTTGCAAGGCATTGGAAAGGGAGCTCAGCATTAGTCTTCACATTGTTCTCTTCAAATTGGTCGTTCCAATGGCTCAGTGAGGTAGAGCATGGTGCTAGCAACACCAGGGTTGTGGGTTCCGTTGCTGCTTGGTCCAGATGTAAACACAGTATGTAAGTTGCTTAGATAAAAGCGTCTGCTAACTGACCATATTAGCATTCACAGATTTGTTTGGAGGTAGTTAGTTTACAATGAACGAAACCCAAAATTAGCTGATCATCATCATTACTGGTCCTATATCTGAGAACACGCCAGACTGATGGTTGGGGTGTTTTCCAGATGTGTTGTCACGGTAACACATGGTTGGCAGTCCAAATGAGATGATGTCATCATGTGAGGCACTGGTGACATTTACAGCAGCAGAATAGTGCACCTGTTGTCCTTTTGTCCAAGGAAACTGCTCTCTCTCTGGCTACTTGTCTGGAAAATGTCTCATTATAGGTCATGTCATTTGATTACACATGAACACAGGATGCTTGTCCAAAACAAGAACTGCAATACTATGATATATTGCAGGCTTTGTATTCATATTCACCAGGTTGGAATCTGTGATTCTGAATATCTGAATATGAACAATAGAAATAGACTTGTTTTGGGAGGAGATTCCTGAATGTAGCGGAGGGGGAGAAGAGGATTGCTGTCCGTCCGTCCAGAGGATCAGTTTCCATTACTTAAAGGGATATATCCCACACTGTCGTTTCCTCCCCACCCCAACCCTGCTTCCACCTCTTCCCTGTTACTCCATCTTCCCATAGTGCTGTCCTTAGCAACAACAACAAGCAATACTTTTTCCACTACACACCAGACTGGGCTTGAGTTGGACATTTCTATGGATTTCTGAACTCATTTGTGAAGACCTCTCTCTTGTAACTGACTGACATTTGCCACTTGAGGAAGAGGAGGACCAATCTAGAGTCAAAAGGAGAAAGGGGAGGGTGAGTCTGTGACACTCTTGACAAGCAACATACTGTGTGAAAGGGTTGCCTTTTAACTCCTAAAAGGAGGGAGGGTGGCTGCTGTTTTGTTGCACTGACACACAGGGCCTTGTGTACTTGTTACTCAGCTTATTCTGGCAACACCACATTCAAATTCCTGGCTCGCCGCTCCTCTTTGTCTGTTTTTCTCTTTCTAAAAAGGGGGACTGCAAGATTAATGAATAGACCAAGGAGTCTATCAAAGGACTGTTGGCGAGGCACAGCCTGGCACCAAAGAAGGTGGCACCAGTTGACACTCCAGCCAAACTTCACCTGGCTGGTATAGAGTTACAGACTGTTTGACTCGCTTGGAGAAAGAGAAGTATTGCATTTGCCTGCTTTCCTTTCCATTTGGAGAATTTTCAGTTGGAGAAGAAGGAACTCGGTGTACACCATAGGAGCAAGTCCTGGGATAGTCTGTTTTGAGGATCCAGTAAGCCATGGCACCAGCGTTTCTGCCCACTGACCTGAGCGATGGAGCATTATCTCTGTCCAGCTAACGATGGGGTCAAAATATTTCTGCCGTCAAATCCCCAAACTAAAATCCAGGTTGTACCAAAGGTAAGAGGGAGTATAGAGCTTAAATTGTGGCGATGTGCAGATGGATAAATGAATAAGGAAAACATTTGATACTTTAGTGAGCCTCATAGTTGGCATGTTGTGAAACATGCTCAAAAGGGCATGTATTGGCTGAGCTTAGATTAACGTAGTGTAACTGATTGTCATCTAATTTCTCATTGTATAACAAAAACAGTTGGACTGTGGAAATGGAAAGTAGAAATGTTGCATTTGGAGACCAGATGTGTATACTAATCAACATGGTTCCACCTCACTCTATCTCTCTCGCTTGTTCTCTCTTTACATCATGTGGCTACGATATCAGCTGCTATTTCCCAAAGGCTGTCGGTCAGCTCTGTTCTCACACACATTGTCCAATAGTTCTCTGGGGATTTCCCTGGCCATGTGCTGTCTGTATCAGCATGTGTGGTGGGGCAACTGTATGGGGCGGCTGGGCCCTGTAACCCAGTGGAGTGGAGGAGGGTCCAGTCACCTAGCCCATTCCCTCTCTCATCTGGGGGATTATGGACATTGAAAAGAGCTCTTTGTGCCGACCAGCACTGGAATTTCTGTAGAGCTCCGTGTCTTTGGGAAACAAACAGCCAAAGTCAACGGAACTTTTGAGCAATGACCTGCTTTTGGAATACCATGGAATACCTCTCTAACTCTCAAACTCCCTCTGCCTTATCCCCTAATTGTAGTAGGGAAATATCGGAGCCTGAGAAAGAATGAATCCCTCCCTAACGGTTGCACTTGCATTTAAGCCAGGGGTGTAGTTTTAGTCAAGCTTGCCTTGCTGGTCATGCATTTATTAGATAGCGGTGGATTGCGGACAACAAGTGTTTTGCATGTGAAGGATATATTTCTGTATGGAAATGTTAATCCAATAATTATATTGTTCCTCTTCTATCCACTGAGCTGCTCACTGTAGTTTCAGTATTTGTTGGTATGAGTTGTTCAGTGATGTCAGTGCTTGGGTGAGAAATCAGTCACAGAACATAACATACAGTCATTCATATTGGCCTTGTAATGTGTTTTATGAAGAGGCTATAATGCATTGTAAGACTTTATACAGTCATTATTATACAGTCTTATCATCACAGAATGTAAGGAGCGGGTCTGTAACCCAGAAGCTTATAAGAAATCCCACTATGCCCTCCGACGAACCATCAAACAGGCAAAGCATCAATACAGGACTAAGATTGAATCGTACTACACTGGCTCTGACGCTTTTCGGATGTGGCAGGGCTTGCAAACTATTACAGACTACAAAGGGAAGCACAGCCGCGAGCTGCCCAGTGACATGAGCATACCAGCGAGCTAAATTACTTCTATGCTCACTTCGAGGCAAGCAACACTGAAGCATGAATAAGAGCATCAGCTGTTCCAGACGACTGTGTGTTCACGCTCTCCGTAGCTGATGTGAGTAAGACTTTTAAACAGGTCAACATTCACAAGCCCGCAGGGCCAGACAGATTACCACGACGTGTACTCCGAGAACACAAGTGGCAAGTGTTTTCACTGACATTTTCAACCTATCCCTGACTGAGTCTGTAATACCAACATGTTTCAAGCAGACCACCATAGTCTCTGTGCCCAAGAACACTAAGGTAACCTGCCTAAATGACTACCGACCCGTAGCACTCACATATGTAGCCATGAAGTGCTTTGAAAGGCTGGCCATAGCTCACATCAAACACCATTATCCCAGAAACCCTAGACCCACTCAATTTGCATACCGCCCCAACAGATCCACAGATGATGCAATCTCTATTGCACTCCACACTGCCCTTTCCCACCTGGACAAAAGGAACACCAATGTGAGAATGCTATTCATTGACTACAGCTCAGCGTTCAACACTATAGTGCCCTCAAAGCTCATCACTAAGCTAAGGACCCTGAGACTAAACACCTCCCTCTGCATCTGAATCCTGGACTTCCTGATGGGCCGCCCCCAGGTGGTATGGGTGGGTAACAACACATCCGCCAAGCTGGTTCTCAACACGGGGGTCCCTCAGGGATGCGTGCTCAGTCCCCTCCTGTACTCCCTGTTCACTCATGACTGCATGGCCAGGCATGACTCCAACATCATCATTAAGTTTACCGATGACACAACAGTGGTAGGCCTGATCACCGACAATGATGAGACAGTCTCTAGGGAGGAGATCAGAGACCTGATCGTGTGGTGCCAGGATAACAACCTCTTCCTCAATGTGATCAAGACAAAGGAGATGATTGTGGACTACAGAAAAAGGAGGACCGAGCACGCCCCTATTCTCATCAACGGGGCTGTAGTGAAGCAGGTTTAGAGCTTCAAGTTCCTTGGTGTCCATATCACCAACAAACTATCATAGTCCAAACACACCAAGACAGTCGTGAAGAGGGCACGACAAAGCCTATTCCCCCTCAGGAAAATATTTTGCATGGGTCCTTAGATCCTCAAAAAGTTCTACAGCTGCACTATCAAGAGCATCCTGACTGGTTGCATCACTGTCTGGTATGGCAACTGCTCCGCCTCCGACTGCAAAGCACTACAGAGGTATAGGACCTCTATACCAGGCGGTGTCAGAGGAAGGCCCTACAAATTGTTAAAGATTCCAGCCACCCTGGTCATAGACTGTTCTCTCTGCTACCACACAGCAAGCGGTACCGGACCGCCAAGTCTATGTCCAAAAGGCTTCTTAACAGCTTCTACCCCCAAGCCATAAGACTCCTGAACAGCTAATCAAATGGCTACCCAGACCCCCCCCCCCCCCCCCCCCTTTTACGCTGCTGCTACTCTCTGTTGTTTATCTATGCATAGTCACTTTAACTCTACCTACATGTACATATTATTTCAATTACCTCGACTAACCTGTGCCCCCGCACATTGACTCTGTACCGGTACCCCCCCCCCCCCCTGTATATAGTCTCCACATTGACTCTGTACTGGTACCCCCTGTATATATCCTCCACATTGACTCTGTACCGGTACCCCCTGTATATAGCTTCCACGTTGACTCTGTACTGGTACCCCCTGTATATAACCTTGCTATTGTTATTTTACTGCTATTCTTTAATTATTTGTTATTTGTATTTTAGATTTTTACACTTATTTTTCTTAAAACTGCATTGTTGGTTAAGGGCTTTTAAGTAAGCATTTCACTGCTGTCTTTGGCGCATGTGGCAAATACAATTTGATTTGATTTGGATCTGATAATGATCACAATTGACTGAATAACGACCATAAATAAGTTATAAAGCAGTATGACACATGTATGCTTTAACTAATTAAAGTGTCATACCTTCAACGGCTTTCACAAAGGGTATGATGATCTTGTGAGTCTGTTCTGTAGCTCTGCTGTTCCCCACAGTGGAGCAGGTGGTGTGTTTAGCCTGCAGCAGAGAGTGGCTGTGGTCCAAAACGGATAGCTCTGGGCCAGGGCACTGAGCCTGTGTGTTTAGAGCACACCATCAGCTGAGAAAGGAATGCCAAAAACTCTTACAGGCAATGCAGAGTATGTCAATATTGATATCATTGCTTTATTTTCATTTTGACCAGTGTTTGTTTTGCTGCTTATGGAACGTGTGGTCGGTTGGTTTGACACTCCTATTATTCCTACAGAATAATTCATTGTAAATCAGAAATAGTTGCACTTTATAATATATAACTCGGCATCAGAAGCGTAAGTGACCATTTAGTTGAGAGATCATTGTGCATATCAAATCTCCAATTTAATGTTTAAAACATCTGCATCTGTTGTTAGTAAATGTTAAAAATCCCGTTTACATTTTTGTCTGTTGCACCCTGATCTCTTGGACGGGTTTCCTGAACTACACAGAGATCCTTGTATCCCTTAATTCCCTCTCTTCCTTATAAGAAAGTGACAGAGGCCACTATCGGACCTGGCCTTGGCCTCAGCCCTACAGGAAATGCTGCCTCTGTCGACCACACAGGATGTCCACATATAGTGACACTCAGAACCGTTGACTCTTCTGGCTGTCCTTCTTTGTTTGTCATCTTCTTCCTCTTGCTGTCACTCTGTCTTTCTGTGATCCTTCAGTGAAGAGATACAGTCTCTTATATGGTCACAGTTCACACAACACGTCCATCTATTGACTTACTCAAGCCCTATTTTCTTCAACCTTATTTTAAAAATCAGGCAATCATTTTTCATAGGTGCTTTCATAAGATTTTGCTTGTTATATGGAGAATTTTATGAGAAAGTACCATCATACTGGCCAGTTTTAGCTATACAAGGCGACCATAACTTGAGTTAAATACTGTGCATTGCTCACTTAACATATAGCCATAAACAACACTTTTAGCCATGTGCAAAAGTAGAAACCATTTATTCTGTCTTGGAGGTCACATCCATTGGCTGTATCCCGTTCACCGATGCTATTCATTAATCCATTCTTAGATTTCTGTTAAGCTTTGAAAGCTTTGGATGGTTTTACAATGAATCGTGAAACACTAAATAAATCTAAACTTGTGAGGCCAGTCATCCAGTTAAGAAGATAATCTCAGTTTAGACATTCTCTTTTTTACTCTGTTAGACTGACCAACTCCAACCACTGACCCTGACTGGCATTTTACACTGCCTATTCCAGATTCCCTTTGTTCTCTGTGGCCTATAATAAACAGTCATATATCTCGCTGGTGCTAAAGAGAAGGAGAGTAGGGAGGGAAGCCTTTGATGCTGTTCACTGTTTAGCCCCCTGTACGGTGTACATATTAGGACATACACCCCTCCTGCCTGTCCCAGGTGTCCACTGGGTAGGTGAGTCATCTCCAGCCTCTGTCCTAATGATCGTAATGATGCAATCAGCCCATGTTACACAGCATGATCTAAGCCAGAGGAGTGGTTAGATAGAGGAGTGGTTAGGTAGAGAAGTGGTTTGGCGTCAGGCCCTTTTAACACTCGGAGAAGCAGCTACTAAGGTCAGAGGTCACTGAAGATGAAAGGAAGGGAGAGATGAGGGAATCACTCCCATCAACACTTCCCTCGTCACATTGCCACTCCCTCACATCCTCATCAGGGCCGTGTTCAGTAGGGACAAATGTTTTGAAATGAGGAGCTTGTCCAATGAAAAACCCTTTTCCATTACCCTTTTCCGTTGCATTTTAAAATGTTTAAACAGTGTGTCCTACTGAACACAACACAGATGGAAACAATGACAATCAGAGTTTGTGATTATCAATGAAAATATTTGCATTAAAGGAAAATAGACGGTATGATGCATTTCACTTCATATGCATCAAAATGCATCATACCGGCTGTATTTCTGTATTTTGAAAGTGACAGAAAAGTATTCAGACCCCTTGACTTTTTTTCCACATTTTCTTACGTTACAGCCTTATTCTAAAATGGATTAAATAAAACATGTTCCTCATCAATCTACAGACAATGCCCCATAATGACAAAGCGAAAACAGGTTTTTAGACATTTGTGAAGATGTATTTAAAATAAAACACAGAAATACCTTATTTACATAAGTATTCACCTTTGCTATGAGACTCGAAATTGAGCTCAGGTGCATCCTGTTTCTATTGATCATCCTTGAGATGTTTCTACAACTTGAATGGAGCCCACCTGTGGTAAATTCAATTGATTGGACATGATTTGGAAAGACACACACCTGTCTATATAAGGTCCCACAGTTGACAGTGCATGTCAGTGCAAAAACCAAGCCATGAGGTCGAAGGAATTGTCCGTAGAGCTCCGAGACAGATTTGTGTCAAGGCACAAATCTGGGGAAGGGTACCAAACAATTTCTGCAGCGTTGAAGGTCCCCTAGAACACAGTGGCCTCCATCATTCTTAAAAGGAAGGAGTTTGGAACCACTAAGACTCTTCCTAGAGCTGGCCGCCCGGCCAAAATTAGCAATGGGGGGGGAGGGCGTTGGTCAGGGAGGTGACCAAGAACCCGATGGACTGACATAGCTAGATTGATGAGGGAAAAAAACATTTAATCCATTTTAGAATCTTCCATTAAGAACATTGACATGCATTTGGTCTTCTTAATGTAAGTAATTTACGCACCTCCACACACATTAGAAATAATTGATAAATAAACTTCGAAATTAAAGTTTGTTTTGGGAGTTGTAGAGCTATACTCATGGCACTTAACGTACATGTAACTGCCAAAATAAAGGAAACACTTGAGTAAATGTGTGGTTCTTGAGTTATTAAGCAATTAACATCCCATCATTCTTAAGGTCACGTATGAAAATAATGTTTCCCATTATTTTGTCTACCATGGCTAGAACAAGAGATCTCAGTGACTTTGAAAGAGGTGACTGACTCAAAGGAGCATAGGGGGTTTAAAGTGTGTGTGTGTGTGTGTGTGTGTGTGTGTGTGTGTGTGTGTGTGTGTGTGTGTGTGTGTGTGTGTGTGTGTGTGTGTTTGTGTGTGTGTGTGTCAGTCACCAGATCTCAACCCAATTGAACACTTATGGGAGATTATGGAGCGGTGCTTGAGACAGCGTTTTCCACCACCATCAACAAAACGCCAAATGATGGAATTTCTCATGGAAAAATGGTTTTGTATCCCTCAATAGAGTTCCAGACACTTGTAGAATCTATGTCAAGGAGCATTGAAGCTGTTCTGGTCGCTCGTGGTGGCCCAATGCCCTATTAAGACACTTTATGTTGGTGTTTCCTTTATTTTGGCAGTTACCTGTATAGTGATCTGTGTATGGTGTACTGTATTCTCAGCCAGAGAATATATCAACTTTGTTTGGGTGATAGACCATGGAAGGGTGCTGCCACAGAAGGGTACTTTCGCAATACCACATTTTAAATTGCCTCTCCCTCCATCTCATTAATTGAGTTCTTGTTTTGAGCTAAACCTACTTTTTGAACTGTTTTGCATTCCATGTAACAAAGTGTAACATTTTGCTCAAGCAAATGGCAATAAGCAAAATAACCATAAACTCTTAATTTATTACTCTTTCTTCAGAGACAGATTTTAAATGAACCCCTCAATGTTGTTATAATGTTGTGTGTTATTAGGAATTTACCAGTAGTTTACTAGTCCACCGAGTGAAGACCAGACCAAGTTAAACAACAACGTGCAGCAGGACTTTTCGTCACGTTCATGTAGTAAACATGGAAGTTATTTGTGTTGTATTTTTTTTTCATTGGCAACAGGTTGGGTCCCAACTCCTGGGCTTCTAGTACCACTTTGTTTCACTAGGTTGTGTGCTTTCTTGTGATGCAATGGCTGTAGTAACCCTCAATATATCACTTGGTTCGATCGCATAAAGAAGTATGTAACTTCTTGACTGTCCCCCACAATGAAATCGGGGAGGGGCCTGTGGCTCTGTCTCCGTCCGTTAGTACGTACATTGTTTGTCACACACAATATCTTAGACAGCACTGGCCTGATTTGGACTAAACTTGGGTGAATGATGTGTCTTGCCATAGAGAGCTGGCGTTTACAAAATTGTACTGGTTGGCCAGATGGAGGCGCTATAACAAGTGATATAAAATGCGAAAGGTCATGCCCCTCCCTCCGTTTGACCTAAAGTCATGAAATTCAGCACATAGATTTCTCTCCTCACAAGGAAATAATTTGATTCAGGGACCCATAAGGTCCGCCATAATGGATTTTCTTCCATTTTGATTTTGAGAAAAACACTCCTCTGGCACTGAAAGACCAATCTGCACAAAACTTGATATGTGGCATCTTTGGACAAAGGTCTCTCAACACAATACTTTCCAGACTAGTACCTAAAACAAAATGGCCGTTATTGACCAATATAAATTCACATGTGCGTGGTCTGGTACATAAACGCATATAAATCTGGCAAGGATATTCGTTGCCATAGAGATCTGTCATTTACAAAATTACACTGATTGGCCCAAGGGGGGCGCTACATCATGTGTGGGGGATGACATGTTTACTGTTGCTTTGTTGAATTGTTGAATTGTATTCTAGTAGGAATATTGTGCATATTGCATGAATCTTCTTTATATCATCTGATTTACGGTATCTGGTAAAGACTGCCTAAAAGATGCATGCTGGACCTCTTCCCACCGTTGTTTGCTGTAATTCGGTGGCCTCGCTCTAAAAACAGAAGGTGCTATTTGGCTCCAGCCACATCCAGTTGTGAATAGCTAAGGAACATCGCAGAGTATAATTGTTGCCATAATCATATGTTCTTTGAAATGCCAAGTATTTATGTGCAGCCACTTGGTTTCCTATAGTAGGCTGTACATGGTGCCTACTACTAGAACTACTGTCCTCCCCTCTCTAACCTGTTCCCTGACATGTTGGCGTTCCAGTGTCCATACTAACATGCCACTTAGCTAGAATATGTGCCAATACATTGCTTCATTCTAGAAGGTAAGCTAGTTTGATATTGTAACAGAGCCATTTAGTGTCAATGTCCATGCCAGCAAACCCACTAACTGATTGCTTCATTCTAGGTAGTATGCTAGTGTGAATATTAGAACAGATGATTTCCGAGATGTTTTCTCAGAGTGAAACATCTCCGGGTGAGAAACACATCAGGCCTCAGAGAGAGATTGCTTACATTTTATAGAGACAGTGAATATTTTATTACGAGAACAAAAACTAAACGGATGAGGATAAAACAGTCATGTGAGCAGATATGGCATTTGTAACTGAAATTATGGATTGTTCAGCTTTATGTTATTCACCAGTAAATGTAACATTACCTCATGAGTAACAGTCAAATGACCTCATTGGCTTATTTAATTTCCTCCCCTATGCTATCAGGCTCTTCTCATGTCTCTCTTACAGTTAGAGTAACACCAGTGTGTGTGTGTGTGTGTGTGTGTGTGTGTGTGTGTGTGTGTGTGTGTGTGTGTGTGTGTGTGTGTGTGTGTGTGTGTGTGTGTGTGTGTGTGTGTGTGTGTGTGTGTGTGTGTGTGTGTGTGTGTGTGTGTGGGGTGGGGAAAAGAAAAGGAGTGAGGGAGTTTATTTGGTGTCACCAGAGAGACGATTAGAACAAGGTGGTTCATCACCAGGTGGAGGAGGCAGGGCTCAGAGCTGGCAGAGGAAGATAAACCAGCCAATGAAAATACCATCCTCTCCCTCTCTCTCTCTCCCACCTCAGTTCTAATGCCAATGTTGAGTAATTCTCTGGGTAGGAAGGAACAGGCAGCCAATCATTACCCTGGAACTACAGGACTCGATACGAGACTATTCATTTCTATTCTAATTGCTTTTATTTCAGATGCACCAGCATTTTGGAAGCGCACAAAGTGTCTCTTCATTTCAAATTCATGCACATGGGTAGAGAATCTGTGGAGAATGTTGTCCCACGTGCATTCATATGCATGATAAAACCTGCAAATGCTGTGTTTGGATAGTAGTGAGAGGATATTCCAGAGCGTAGCTTGGGTGGACGCGTTACTAGATATCCAACTGTTACACGTTCAACCCTGTGCTTAAAGGAAGGAAGCATTTCCACCCCTGACACAGGAATCTCCTCCTCCATGCAGTATAAAGGCCTAAAATAGATTTTTGACATGAGCTACCGTAGGATGTCTAGGGAGGTCATATCTTGTTGTTAAGTCGAGGACGTTCAGTTCTACACTACCATTGCTGTTTAGGAGTTTCCCTGTCTTGACTAGGGGACGAAAATAGGGAAGAAATTCCCAAATTCACCAATTTGCCACACTTCTCCCAGATTGTCATCAACGTGTCTGAGTGATTGATTTGTTTAACTCATGGGACAGTCGTGGGACTTATGCCCCGCTATTGCCCATACTCGCATGCCTTCAGCGAGCCACAAACTCCCTCCTTCCCTCCAATATTTCTGCTCTCCAACTCATATCCCCATCAAGAAATATTCCTTCATGTGTGAGGGAAAGATCCATGCATGGTCATTTGAAAACAACGCCTGCCTTTATAGCAGTGACTCCAGGGCTGCCGTTCTTTGCATTGTTGCTCCATTAATCTGTGTGCGTGTAGTTAGCAGTGGGCTGGTTCTTTAGAATGCATCTTAGAAAAAAGTCTGTCAACAGTATTTGGACAGAGAGCAAGAGAGAGCGAGAGAAAGATGAGGCTTTGATGAATGTGATGGCATGTGGTGGGAACTGGCTGAGAATAGGGGCTGGAATCAGATCAAACCAGACTAGATCACAGAGATATATTGGATTAGACAGCGTTCGATGGCGGCCTATTGTATGTTCTATCCAGCTCCCCAGCTGACCTACATTGCCAACACGGAGTTATTCTCTCTGAGTTGTTGCATGTTTGTATTTCCCTAATAGTGTTAATATACACTGTTTCTGCTTCAACTTGGTCAACTCACTCTAAAGGCTACTTCTACCCCTCACCTCTCTCTTCCTCTCTCACTTTTCCCTTCCCTTTTTGTCTCTGTCCTTTATACATTCCTATCTCCATCTGTTATCAGGGCTTGTGGCTGCCAGGCAGGAATGTGGGCTTAGTTCAGTGTAGCAAGCACAGACAGGTTTGTGTTGTAAATGGGAGCAGGTAGCGAATTAGAGGTGATTGTTGAGGTAGACGATACACCAGTAGGTAGAGCTGCTGGCAGGTAGCAGGTACTGTAGCAGCTTTGAAGGAAGCTCTAATTCGCTCACTCTGTAGTTGAGAGCTAGAATAATTTCGCAGTGGAGGACGTGTATTTGCTGGACAACTGGCGAAAGGTAATTATTGGATCGCCCTACAACTACACTGTGAGATATGACAAGGGACGTGATGGCTATATCATGAGGTTACTGGGTCTCTCACATATAGTAGATTCTTAGTATATATAGTCATGTGAAATATAACTTAGATTGAAGTGTTTTGTTCTTATCATAGTGTTTTTTTTTACTGTTTGACCCTGGGCGCCGAGGACATGGATGTGGATTAAGGCAGCCCCCCGCACCTCTCTTATTCAGAGGGGTTGGGTTAAATGCTGAAGACACATTTCAGTTGAATACATTCAGCTGGATAACTGACTAGGTATCCCCCTTTCCCTGTTGTCATTTCTACAGGTAATATCAGATATTTTAGCTAATTTCTTGGAGTTCTATCATGACAACAGGATAAACTTAATGATAAAGAACATTTGAATCTATGTTGTAAATCGGGATGCATCAGAAACACATTTTCCAACCCTGCACAACATTTTAGGGATGCTAATTACTCTGAGAAAACTTCCATCCAAGGCACTTAAATGTAGAAAGATGACTATAAACATGGGTTGGATAACATTGCTTGTGGCTTTCTCGACTAAATTTGCCCACAAGCCTCTAATTTCATAGATAATGGATGTGTAAGTGTTTTCTTAGTCTCACATACACTCACTTTCAAATCTGGTCAATTATAACACGTGTACAAATATAGACATGAAAAAGTATGTATAGCAATCTGTTGTGGGCCGACTCTGTGGAAAAGCCCAAAAGCATTGAATAAGAGAGAAAGCATTTGTGGGTTAAGGGGAGTGGAGGAGAGGGGTGGGTGCAGTTGAGACTGAGGGGAGGACAGACAGACAGACAGACAGACAGACAGACAGACAGACAGACAGACAGACAGACAGACAGACAGACAGACAGACAGACAGACAGACAGACAGACAGACAGACAGACAGACAGACAGACAGACAGACAGACAGACAGACAGACAGACAGACATGCATTCCTCTTGATGTGTCAGGTCTCAGGGGAGATCACCCTGTGTGTGTGTGTGTGTGGGTGTGTGTGTGTGTGTGTGTGTGTGTGTGTGTGTGTGTGTGTGTGTGTGTGTGTGTGTGTGAACATGTGCCCACATGTGTTCGTATGTACAGTACCAGTCATTCAAGGGTTTTTCTTTATTTTTACTATTTTCTACATTGTACGAAAGTAGTGAATACATCAAAACTATGAAATAACACTTATGGAATCATGTAGTAACCAAAAAAGTGTTTAAACTCTAAATATATTTTAGATTCTTCAAAGTAGCCACCCTTTGCACACTCTTGACATTCTCTCAACCAGCTTCACCTGGAATGCTTTTCCAACTGTCTTGAAGGAGTTCCCACATATGCTGAGCACTAGTTGGCTAATTTTCCTTCATACTGTGGTCCAACTCATCCCAAACCATCTCAATTGGGTTGAGGTTGGGTGATTGTGGAGACCAGGTCATCTGATGCAGCACTCCATCACTCTCCTTCTTGGTCAAATAGCCCTTACACAGCCTGGAGGTGTGTTGGGTCATTGTCCTGTTGAAAAACAAATAATAGTCCCACTAAGGGCAAACCAGATGGGATGGCGTATTGCTGCAGAATGCTGTGGTAGCCATGTTGGTTAAGTGTATCTTGAATTCTAAATAAATCACCTTTAGTAGTGGCTTCTTTGTAGCAATTCGACCATGAAGGCCTGATTTACGCAGTCTCCTCTGAACAGTTGATGTTGAGATGTGTCTGTTACTTGAACTCAGTGAAGCATTTATTTGGGCTGCAATCTGAGGTGCAGTTAACTCTTAAGAACTTATCCTCTGCAGCAGAGTTAACTCTGGGTCTTGCGTTCCTGTGGCGGTCCTCATGAGAGCCAGTTTCATCATAACGCTTGATGGTATTTGCGACTGCACTTGAAGAAACTTTAAAAGTTCTTGAAATTTTCCGGATTGACTGACCTTCATGTCTTATATTAATGATGGACTGTCGTTTCTCTTTGCTTATTTCAGCTGTTCTTGACATAATATTGTCTTGGTATTTTACCAAATATGGTTATCTTCTGTGTGCTACCCCTACCCTTGTCACAAGACAACTGATTGGCTCAAACACAGTAAGAAATTCCACAAAGGCACACCTGTTAATTGAAATGCAATCCAGGTGACTACCTCATGAAGCTGGTTGAGATAATGCCAAGAGTGTGCAAAGCTGTCATCAAAGCAAAGGGTGGCTACTTTGAAGAATCTCAAGTATCATTTGTTTAAAACTTTTTGGGTTACTACGTGATTCCATATGTGATATTTCATAGTTTTGTTGTCTTCATTATTATTCTACAATGTAGAAAATAGTAAAAATAAAGAAACACCCTGGAATGAGTAGGTGTGTCAAAACGTTTGACTGGTACTGTATGTGTGTGATGGCTGAGTTCTGTAACAGGGGACATAAGCATTTTCTGTACGTAAACGTTGTCTGTCTCCCTGTGTGTGGTGTGTGTTCTCATCTAATGAATCCCATTACTGACTCATCCTGGCTGAGAGGGGCTGAAGGGGGAATCCCAATCAGCAGTGTCTGTCTTTCTGTAAGAGTACTCATTGATCACTTGTAAGGTCTGACTTTTCACAGTCCCATTGGCCATGCCTAGTTAAATATTCTGGACTATTGTCTTTCACTTGCAATGTATAGAACCTTGTGAATGACAGTACAGTATAAATGCCACATAAGACGAGACTTGACTAAAGACAGAGACACAAAGAGTAGATTTATTGTTCATGTTGCCTTTTGTAAACAGCAGGAGTCAGTAACGGAAGAAGCCCTTTGAATCCTTCAGAAACCTTTCATCTCCGTTAGTCTCCTTTGTTAGATGACCCTCTCATAGGTGTGTCATGTTTTGTTCCACAGGATCTTCATGTGTCAGAGGGCATGATCGACAACGCAGTGGATATGGACAGTCTGAACAGGAACTTGCCTGAATGCGGATGGCAGACCCATAAGGTGTTACAGGTGAGGTGTGTGTGTGCCAGTGTGTGTGTGTGTGTGTGTGTGTGTGTGTGTGTGTGTGTGTGTGTGTGTGTGTGTGTGTGTGTGTGTGTGTGTGTGTGTGTGTGTGTGTGTGTGTGTGTGTGTATATATATATACAATGTATAAAATATGTGTGTATATATATATATATGTGTGTATATATATATATATATATATATATTGAGTATACAAGACATTAAGAAAACCTGCCCTTTCCATGACATATACTGACCAGGGGAAAGCTGTGATACCTTATTGGTGTCACTTGTTAAATCCACTTCAATCAGGGGAGGTGAGGAGACCGGTTAAGGATTAAGCATTGAGACAATTGAGAAATGGATTGTGTATGTGTGCCATTCAGAGGGTGATAGGGAAAGACAAAATACTTAAGTGCCTTGTAACGGAGTATGGTAGTAGGTGCCAGGCACACCGGTTTGTGTCAAGAAATGCAACGCTGCTGGGTTTCTCACACTCAACAGTTTCCTGTGTGTATCAAGAATGGTCCACCACCCAAAGAACATCCAGCCAACTTAACACAACTGTGGGAGGCATTGCAGTCAACATGGGCCAACATCTTTGTGGAACGCTTTCAACACCTTGTAGAGTCCATGCCCTGACAAATTGAGGCTGTTCTGAGGGCAAAAGGGGAGGGTGCAACTCAATATTAGGAAGGTGCTCCTAGTGTTTCGTATACTCAGTGTGTGTGTGTGTGTGTGTGTGTGTGTGTGTGTGTGTGTGTGTGTGTGTGTGTGTGTGTGTGTGTGTGTGTGTGTGTGTGTGTGTGTGTGTGTGTGTGTGTGTGTGTGTGTGTGTGTGTGTGTGTGTGTGTGTGTGTGTGTGTGTGTGATGCTGCAGTCTCATCTCTCTAACCACAACCTGCCCTTCACTACCACTCTGTGAGGAGCGTTCTCTTAATGGGGAGGGGCACTTGGACTGTGAGGCCATTATGTGAGCGATACTAAAAACTTGGCAAGTGACGCTGGAAACAAAAATGAAATCCTGGTTGTCATCGTACTATGTAATTTGGTTTTATTTTTCCAATGTCAAACCATACACGTGGCATTTTCTCCTCTTCTCTTGATAACTCTGTCCACTGATGTGACATGTCAAGGCTCCCTGAAGACTAACTAGATAAGACAAAAATGGGTTTGTAACAACAAGCTGCCTCTGTAGCCACCTGTGGTTAGTATGGCTCTGTGTTGCTGAGTCCTGGGTTCAAATACTATTTAAAATATCCATCTGGCACTCTAGGCAGTGCTTGACTTGGACTGAAATACATGTAGGTGCCAGTACTCATTTTGGGTGTCAGTACCATTTATATTTAGGTGCATGAACTCCTAAATAATTTTGAGCTAATATATAGGAGGTGCGAAATAGAGAGAGAGAGATGGAGCAGAAGGGCAGGAGGATAGGCTAAGAGCAGTAGACAGAGGTTCAGAGCTCTGGAGTGCCACATGGGAGCAGTAGCACACAGGAAACTGCAGCTGGGTGCCACTAACATAGTAGCCTATACTGACATGCAGGAGAGAGACAATGATTAAACCAGCAAAAGATCAAAGTGAAAAATATCAAAGAGAGGCTGATAGAAGAGACTGAACTTGTTACAGTAGGCCTTTGCCCTATCAAGCAGGAAACACTTGCATGCTCTTCAGAGAGGTCTTAGTAAGGTTTAATGAGGATATATTGGGGTTGTGTTCAGTAGGGCACACTGTAGCAAAAACATATTGGCAACGGTTAATGAAAATCTTTATTTCTATTGGACAGGTTTAGGTAGCATCTCTGTTTCACTCCATTTCAAAACGTATGGTCCCTACTGAACACCATCCTGATGACAGACAAAGAGACCCTGTGGCATTTCAACATATCATCACCACCACCTGCTACAAAATGGTGGCATGGTGATTAGGCCTATTACTAATCCAAAATGTAATTGCACTATCCCTCAAAGCACTCATGGGCCCTCATCTACTACATCTAGTCACTACTGCTAGCTGGCCTTTGCCTTAAAGCTATTATCATCTATCTCCCCGATCCTCTTCGCCCGGGCCCAGCTTTAACAGATCGATCTAATTGAAAGTAGATCATCCTATTTGGACAGCCATGGGTTGCCACCCAAAGGAGAGGCTGACTTCATGATCTGTCGTAACGCTGCTTCGTGTGCAGATGGGTTGATTGTAAAACAGGTGAACGAGAAAGATTATCAGCAAGGATATACAACAGACTCAAAGTAGCATGCCATACATTGGGCTAATGATCATTGGGTTCAACCATTTTACTCCCTCTAGTCTTCCACTGGACAATGTTAGAGTAGCCTAGGCATCAAATGAATTCATTTTGACTAAAAAGTTAATGCAAACCCCACGTGTGCAATACATTCAGAGAGATGCTATGCTGATGATAACAAAGAGGTTCTTCACAGCTTAGCTCATATTGTATGTCTTCCAGGAGGTAATGTCTCTTAATTGCAGTGCTTCAGTGGTTTCCAGCGAGTGCTGTTACCATGACAACTTTTCCTTCTCCCAAAGCCCCATGCTGGTGTTTTTGCTCTGCGGGCATAACTAGGCTCCCTCACAGCTCACACTCTCTCTGTATAAAGCGATATGTAAACAGCCCCAGCAGTCAGCTAGAGCAATGCCACCACACAGAGAAGACATTCATACAGGCTGGATGTCCCTGGGCTATGAAATGAACCGTAATGTAGGCCTGTGATCCAGTGTAGCTGCTATAACAGCGCTAAAACATATTGTTGTCATGGATAGAGAAGGAATGAAAGGGATCATTCTGAATAGCCAACAGTCATATAATATCATGTTATGTACTGACTGTTTGGATAGTGAACATGTATTGTGTGACTATCTTTTGCAGTGAAAGGGAGCATCCATCCATTTGGGGTGCATTAATGGTTATTCAAAAGGCCAACTCTAGCTTGAGGGTAGTTGTCTAAAGGTCTATTCTCTACCCCATTTAGCTTTTCCAAAACATTTGATGATATTAAGTCTGCTTCCAATCATTAACGTATACTGCCATATGAGGCCAAATGGAGCTAATACACTGATAATTGAGTCTGTGACCTTTCTGTTTGTAGAGCACTCCACTGGATCTGTTTGAGAGCGGCAAGGCTCTGAAGGTCCAGGCAGAGCGCCCCCATCTGGTCAGTCTGGGCAGTGGCCGTCTCAGTACGGCCATCACACTGCTGCCCCTTCCCGAAGGTGAGCTAATATTTATTCTATCCAAATGTCAATAGTGAAATGTAAAGGAATGTAGATAGGTGAGCTGTAAGAATGTGGTTGGTCCTTCTACAGCTTGTGCTCTTTCATATGTGTGCTTTTGAACAGTGAGGATTTGCATGCACACACACAATGCAGCACAGAATACAGGAACATGCACATGCTCACACATCAGCCCCAGAAGCATAAAACTGACAGTGCCATGTCCTTCACCCTACAGTGTTCACTTCAATATCACTAGAACCTCTATTGGCTATACCCCAGCCAGAAACACACACACACACACACACACACACACACACACACCACACACACACACACACACACACACACACACACACACACACACACACACACACACACACACACACACACACACACCCCCCCCCCCCCCTCAGTCCCAGCAGGATTAAATATGCTGTGCTCTGACCCGGCTGTTATCTCTATTTCGGAGTCGGACCATATGACAGCAGGAGTGAGGGAGCGGCACTCTGATAGCCCTCACCATAATCATCAACCAATTGGTGAAATTGCCACGGGGCGGAACAGGTCGATTCGTCCCCCCTAGAGGTCGGGGGAGCCCCCCATGTATCATATGCACATGTCATAAGCAATGGCAAAATGTGTAGAATTGCAGGAAATTTGCTTTAACGGTCAACTTTGGGAACGAAAAATGGTCCAATTCCTTCTCCTAATTAATTTTCAAACAGAAATGGGGTGTGCCTTTGGTGGTTCATCGATGTGTCATTCTAGTCATGCACACCGCACCGACGTAGCTAGGTCGTTAGCTAATCTAGGCACTTGTAGCTAACCAGTAACTCCTCCAGTATGTGTTGAGGTCATTTCACAGGATTTGTTTTTGAACGGAAGAAGTAGAGATCAGTAAGAAATTGCATTTCTTCAGCCAAATATCTTATTCATCCATTATAAAAAATGTTTAAGCATTAAATGACCTGGTATGATGGTACATTGATCAGTTGTACAGTTTAAAGCTGTTATTTTTGCATTTTTGCCCAGTCTTCCTTTAAAGTAACTGTCAAGTGTTTCCAGATTTCTATGAAATATGACCTATAATTATGTTTTCCTTCCAAAAATGTTGTGAGTAGACCGCTGATTGGCCAGATCCTCCTCCTCAGGAGGATGACATCTTCTATGAGGAAATGGCAAGCATTTTTGAAATGGTCTGTTTGAGATAAAAGTTTGACGTGGTGTTTTTTAAGTGTTTTTTCTCCAATTTATGCTTTGGCCACAAATACGAGTATAGGATGAGTTAACAACATTATTTGGGTATGAGTTAACAGAATATGAACTTTTAAAAGTAAGATTTTCACTGGCCAGTTGTGGCTACCCAATGAGCATGGGCTAACTAATATGCACAGGGGTCCATTGTTGCAAGGTTTCATTGGCCCCATAGTGACGAGTGACTACGTGGCTACGTTTGCATCAACTATGGGTAGCTACCGCAAGTACACAGTGTCCTTCGCCCCCATCTCGGAAGTAGCTAGTTATTTTCCAGTTGTTGACAAACAGTTTTCTATAACAGCTTGCTTAGCTTTAAAGAAGTAATTTGTCACTATGGAACCCGTGCGAATTGGGTGGCATGATCACAGGCTATCCAATTCGTACGGGGTCCATTGTTAGCAAGGACATCATGTCGTAACGTTAACAGAAGTCTAAACTCTAGCAGTAGCTACCCATAGTTGACGCTAACATAGCCACCTAGAGCAACGCGGCTATCAAAACAACGACATTCGTCACTATGGGGCTGACAGAACCTTGCTAACAATGGACCCAGTGCATATTGTGTCGCCCGTGCTCATTGGGTAGCCACACAGTTACTTTAAAACTGCAACATTTTCTCTCAGCCTCATGGCAACATGTGTAGAATAGCATTACAAAACTGCACATTTTTCTCTCTGCCCCATGGCAAAATGGGTTGAAATGCAGGATAGCCGTTTTTCTTAAAACCAATTTGTTTATCAACATTTCTTTAAGGGGAGGCCTTCCAATTATCTTTCCACTTATACTATGTACTCAAAATACCCCTCCATATACCCCTGAAAATACCAAAGAGAGGCATAATAAGTAATATCAAACTGTCTAGAATTGCAGGAAATGTGTTTTAATTTTTTTTTGTTTTTATTGACCCCATGGACCCTCTGTCTACCCCCCAATTTCTACACCATAATTTGGCCCTGACCTCAACCCCCACCACCAACCCTGCCTAACACCACTTTACTATCCTCTCCCCACCTCCTGCACTGTCCACCACCCCTCCCTAACACCGCTTTAGTACCCTCTCCCTACCTCCTGCACTGTCCACCACTGCTACCATTCATCCTGGGAATTTATTTCTCCATGCCCCTCTCTGTCTGGAGTCTTGCAGGGAGTTGGGTATGGAATGCACTGAGAAGTATGGAATGCACTGAGAAGTCTGCATCCCAAATGACACCCTATGCCCTATATAATGGCAGCTTATTCCCTATGGGCCTTGGTCAAAAGTAGTGCACTTTATAGGGAATAAGGTGCTATTTGGGAGGCAGCCTTGTTCCAGAGGGGAGAGAGGATGAGAATGCGTGTTGCACTGTGATGTGACATTCCACTGGGTTTTCTCCTTTTATCTGGAGCCCCAGTAGAGATGAGGCTGGACAGGGTCACTGTTGGGCAGAGGGAGGGGGTTGTGAAGGGTGGAATGGGATTTAGTTACAAAGCATTTCTGTTTTTTAGCGTATCTGCCTAATTTAATGCATCACTGCTGGATATGACATTGACTCCCGCCATGAGTTACAAAGACTCGTCCAATGGACTGTATCAGAATCAAACAATATTATGTTATCATTCACTTATTTTGAAGGTTTCACTTCTCTTGTAAGTTATTCTGTCACTTAATAAATAGGTAACTTTGTCATTATACAGTAACAACATGGACGCTGTACACAGTAAGTAAAACACTGTAGTTGAAAGTCAATTTACAGCCACTAACAGCCACAGTCAACATACTGTAACATTCTTCTCTTGGCAACACAGTTTGATAAGAGACTGCTTCTATGAACATTGAGGGATCATTCTAGCCGGGTAGTCAAATATTTTAGTGCTTCTTTAGCTGTCTCTTTTATTTGAACAGACTACCAGGCTACCACCAGGCTAGAATCCCTCAGTTCCAGTGTTCATCTTTTGCTCATACTCTTCTGGGTATTGCTCCTACAGGTAGGACCACGGTGGGCCATGGGGCGATGGACATCAGCATCCAGGGCCCAGGAGTTGCCGCCCAGCACTGCTCCATAGAGAACCGGGCAGGGATCATCACTCTCCACCCCTGTGGGAACCAGTGTGCCATAGACGGGCTTCCTGTCACCAAACCGGTCCGCCTGTCACAAGGTATGGCTCCTTACAAACAAACTGACTTGTGGAAATAAACCTCAATTGCAAGGAGTCTGTTTCTGCATACCTATAACTCTTATTGTGATCTATTATTATCACATTCAACATAGAATAACGACGTACAGCAACAGATGCACATACTGTTTCAAGATGATTTGACAAATAACAAACATGCAATTAAACCGTTTTTTTGATATTGCTTTGGTCATTGAGAGGAACTCAATTACAATCCTGGACTAACGAATGCACATGTATACAATTAATGCCAAAGATCGATGCCTATTTGCTAACTGTGTAACCTGCACTTACAAACCCCAAATCGATTAAGATGGGAGTATTAGAGTCAAGAAATCCATTCAGCAAATGCAAATGTGTGCTTTTTCTAAACACATCGATTGAGAAATAACCACACGTTCCTGTGGGACTGTAGTGAATTATTTGTTACCACAGTAAACTTGACTGTGCTCTCAAGCACACTGCAATATTACAACATGGCTGGAAGGAAGCCTATTGATTTTCAATACATCACGTTCTTTCACCAGGATGTCTGAATTTATGCTACAAGACCAACAGAAAATAAAGCAACAGGCCCTCCTCCTGGGCGAGTATCTATTACATTAGTCATAGTACTTACAGTATCTCAACGGCTTCTTGGCTCCATCGAATCACATGAACTCCACAGTCATAAACTAAAAACAGTAACAAGAGAGAGCTAACGGTTGGAGGCTAATGATGACACTGCCTGTCTCCTGGCATCCCCCAACCTGGCTTTTCTTGTAAATCCGAGCAGGGACATTGCTATTTTTATTCCACCCCTCTTACCCCAACAGATCCCCCTGGGGGTAAAAGGTCAAATAATGATTTTTGAGGGAATCAGGGATATATGTATATTTTTTGGTACAAAAAATGAATTGTACTGGTGAAGAATAAATTCAAGACCAAGGTGGTGTCATTGATTGTGCTGACTCAAGATCTGTGTAATAATATGTAGAGATGAGTTAGTTGATACTCGATACCTTTGACACTGTGGCAGTCATATTATGTAACAAGCATGAGTGAAAAGTTGGCATGGCTACTGTCATTCAAGATGCAGAAATTCCTTGTTTTTTCTGGGTGAGTAGTAAGCTATTGAAAAGAATAGACTGAATCCAGACTTGAAAATTGTGTTGCTATTACATTTTCATCTCAGAA
The DNA here is from genome assembly GCF_965601325.2 of Salmo salar. Classification (NCBI taxonomy): domain Eukaryota; kingdom Metazoa; phylum Chordata; class Actinopteri; order Salmoniformes; family Salmonidae; genus Salmo; species Salmo salar. The sequence continues at coordinate 58,085,025 of NC_138310.1, read as the reverse complement.
GGTACAGTATATACATTTTCTCTGACTTATAGCACAGAGCAGTGTTCCTGTGAAGAGAGTAAGAGACATATTGAGGGCTTTGTTTAAAGCTGAGTGTATGATATTAACACGTGAACTACAAATCCATTGAACCCTTCCCCATAATAACTTGGTAGTCAGTCAGTCAAACAGACGATACTAAACTAATACTGGAGGAAACGGGTGAGGTTGATTCAGAAGACAGAGATTTTGGATTGCACATAGAAGCTCTGACTCAGGGTTAGTGCTCCTCTCACCCCACCCCACTGAGCCCCCCTCCCCTCCCCTCCCCTCCCACCACACCAAACCTTTTTCTCTTTCTCTCTGGGGCGGATATTTTTTTTGAGCCTGTGTCGGAAACAGCTGTTCAACATCGACCATCTCTCCTGCTGGAAGGAGCCCCGGCAAAACAAACATGCGGAGGTAGTCCACTGCTATAGTGACTGACTGATAAATAGGACATTGCGCGAGGCTGCGTTGGAAGGAGCAATATACAACGAATTGTAACGCAAAATAATTCACTGAAATGGATTGTATGAATCAACTGTTCTACTGGCTGCACTACAAGGCAGGTGGACAGCGTATTTTGTGAAAACATAACGTAGCCTATGTAAGTAGCCTGTGGAATAATACTGACACATATTACCATAACAAAGGAGTAGTCAGGACAAGCCCGCATTGTCGCTCTCTTCTTCAACAATCATTTGCCATTCTGGAACAACACGTGGCTCTTTCTAAAGGAGCAGCTGCGATGTTAACAGCGGAGGGCAAGACGACTTTCCTTTTGATTTAAAGTAAGTGTTAAAGTCACAATTAAAGGTCATGTCTATGTTGTAGAGTATTGCAGCTGTGTGAATTTATTGTATCTACCAACTTTTTGCAATTGGTTAACCATCAGTTGTCTCCCACAAACCGAAAGCGAGTCGCTAGATTCGTTACAGTAGATGGGTGACGTACAGTAAGTATAACATTGTAACGTTCAAATGATACATTGTACCCTATTCTCGAAAGTAGACGTTGTCTCCTTTATTGATATCGTAAAAAAGATAATACACCAGCACCAGTAAAATAACATTGACCTGTTGTATTAATATTGACAGCAAAACATACACAAGGATAAAATCTGTAGCCAAATCCTCCACTATGACAGGGCAGTGATCTCGTTTCATTTTGGCATGGTCACCAGGGGCCTGCATACTGTTACATTTCTATTCCTGGTCCATGAGACCTAAGCATGCTGTTAACCCTCTCTAGAATCTAGACGCGATCTATTCTCATATTAGCAAGCCCACTCAAAAGCCCCCCCCCCCCTCCAAAATCGGTCATTTCTGATACATTGCATTGACCCCCATTGCATGCACAAAGAGACAGGAGGTGCACCACCTCTGCAAACAAGCATCAGGCTGCCCTAAAATTCACTCCTTGTTTACAGCTTGGTGAGCCACATATCCTGCTGCTCATGCTTGGTTGAACCTGGACTCCTCTGTTTGTGAGGCCACATCCACAGAGCATGGATAGAGAAATAACCGATAGCCATCTGTTTCACTGACTTGACCAGCAGGTGTATTTATTGTCTTATGTTGTTCTGGCAAAAGGAGGTGAGGGAGGGAGTGTGAACAGTGCACATCTGTTACTAGACCCCCTGACACCTCATTATGCCACTCACAGGAGATGGCAGATAGTTTCAGGATATTGTATCTGGGATAAATGTTATGGAATAGATTTCTCAATTATGAAAGTATATGAAGAGGGAACCTGAAATCAGTATCAATGGTGTCAAATGCCACATTATATACTGTAAGGGGTTGACTGTCTCAAATTAAGTGGATTGTATCTTACCAAAATACTTGACTGTCACCATCATTCATTTTATTCATCACAAGCTTAAAATGTCTCATTGGGTATTGCTGTATAGGATACCTATACCCTCTTTAGAAAGTAGGCAGACATCATAGTTATGACATGTATTGATATACCAACTCAGTTATGTTGGATATGCCAACTTCGTTATGTTGGTGAAAATAGAATGGTCATACGAGAACTTCCACTGCTTCCCTGTGTATCTCCTCTCTATCTCTTGGTATGTGTGGCTGTACTTTATGGCCTCTGCATTGGCTAAAGCTTTGAGTGGTTAACTGGTGAGCTTGAAAGTGTCTGGCCTTTCCTTAAGCAGTAAAACACAACAATGCCATGGCAACTGTCTTGCTTACTTTTTGGCATCCCTTTGTCCAGTGTGTCCTCTGCTTTAGAGATATCTGACACTCTAGGTTTAGTGTCTGGACTTCTGTGTTTTATGATGACGCAGTTAAATGTGAAATTGTCAAACGCTAGGAGCTTAAATGATAGTTAACTAGTAGTAAAGAAATGGAAATATATTTGGTCTTACTTCTAGAAGTTGATTTATCGATTCATTTTAAAGTAATGAAAAGTTTATCTGAACTGGAGATAATCACTCTTTCTTTGTTGAAGCCAACTGAAACTCAGTTGATCTCTATTCTTCATACATGCCCTCACGTTATCACAATTCCAAGTATTTGCTCTCAACCCAGTTTCCTAGATCTTATTTCAGTGGTCCCAATGGCTTACTTTCCAAGGCTTAATAATGAAGATCTTTTTGGCTAACTATACTAAATTGAAATGATGATATGAAAATGCTTTCATATTGTTGCTTGGCAAGGGTTTAACTCCAGGGAATATGGTCTCAATTTATTTTACACTACAGTGATATAAACCAATGTAGTATCCCTCAGGTATGCCAACCCAACCTTCTCCTATGGTTTCTTTCATCTACCAGGTTTTCATGAAAGAATATCTCTTGAGGAGATTTGAATCCCTGCCAGTGTCAAAGAGTTTTCAGGGAATAATGGTCTGTGCTCTTTGGTGTCACTTCTAGTTGTGTCAAAGTTACCTTGAAGTAAAGACATCCACACCCATCTCAGACAACCTCCTCTGTGATTTTCTGTTTAGATTATTGAAAATATAGTAATGTCAATTAACCCGTTGACTTCTCTCAATCAAGTCCTCTACTTGAGTAGGCTACATGGTACACTTTTTTTGTTGTAATTGAATAACATGAATATGGTAACTTGGAGAGAAAACCCCATACGCGATATGAAAGATGTACGTTGGAGCCATTCCCAAAGTGCACTCACTGTGATGAGAACCCATGAGTTCTGCCAATATTGGAGTGTTAAAGGAGAACTCTGCCTCGCAACGTTGAGAGAATCAATCTCGCTGATTAACTGTGAAGATCTTGGCTGCGCAGCCGCCACCCCCGTTCTCTTCCAACAGCTCCAATTAATTTTCTTCTGTGAAGGTTTTTTCATTTACCATTGAAGCATGTCCTCTCCCAAATGACGTTATGAATTTTAATTTAAAAAATGGCGACGTGTCATATTTTACCGTCAGTTTGTTTTAGCAAACACTTGATTAAACCTTGTGCTCTCTCTCGTGGTGATGTACAGAGATCAGAGTTTTTTTTAAAGCTCAGCCTTCTACTGAACAGAGTTATGAAATATTATTCTTAATCCCAGCTCTTATTGGAATCCCTGAGATGCTTGTCTCTGATAAAAAGGTTCTTCACTTCAAATCTGGGGAGAGCTGAGAGCATATGGAGTGATGAGTGGAGCAGTGGTGGACTGGGACCAAAAATTGGCCCTGGAATTTCTAACACACCGGCCCATTATATTCCTTGAGGACCCCACACTGGCCCATTTGTTCCTCGAGGCCCTGACACCAGCACATTTTTTTGCCAGATAATGATAATTTTGCACAAAAAAACAATGTTAGACAGGGCGACTGGTCTAAAAATTGACCAGCCCATCTGGCATTTGCCAGAAATACCAGATAGCCAGTCCACCCCTGGAGTGGAGAACCCAAGGATCTATTCTACAACCCTGTCACTGGTTTAGTGCCGGCGCTCCCTATACTCTGTCCTCTCCTATGATTAACCAAAGGTGATTGACTAGGGAAGGTCCAATGGGAATGTGATCCCTACAAGTGCTCTAGTGGAGGTCTCCATGGACCACCTAGGGAGTTGGGTTAGGTATCTCTGTAGTCTGATTTGGCATAATTGTGGTCTGGTTAAAAGACAGCGGACTGTCATATGCCCAACAACGCTGTCTCAGTAGAGAAAAGCTGAGAAGGAACCCCTAGACAGAGGCACGGTGGGACAGCATGAAGAGGGCATGGAGGTGAAGGAAGATGCTGCAGTGAGGAGCTCACACCCTGAGGTTTTTTTTTTACGTAAGGGAGAATTTTTTGTTCACCCCAAAATTTGAGGCCTCTCACACTTCAGTGTCGTGATGCCAAAATATTAGCAACATCCACACAGTTCGTTATCATATCAACAATGTATACTCAGGTCTTAGTAGACTGCTTATAACTTAGTGCCCTGAGTTTTCCCTGGTCAGGTTACATGGTCTGGAAATACTCCAGGCCCTACTCTTAATACAGACAAGTTGTGAATGAAGAGAGTAGGTATGGAAGCCTCCAGTCTCCAGACAAATGTTCACATCCAGGTAAGTCTGATGACAAGAAGCAAACAGCAAACGTGGACGCTTCTTAGTATGTTGGTCTGTTGTACCGCCAAACCAACAACAAATGATTCATGATATTCATTCTCAACGTGTTACCACCATCAATCCATTTTTATTTCTGTAAGCAAATTCTCCATTTATCTATTCCTCCGTACATTAGCTATAGCTGCAACAAACAACTGCTAGATTTATTGAATTCCAGCACAGTGATTGCCTGGGGACCTTGCTAATGGTATTGACTCGCTCAATTACTATTTGTTATTGTGAAAGATAGTTCAAAATGAAAACGAGGCACTATAATCAAAGATTGCTATTTACGTGTCCCGTATTCTGATTAGACCTGCATGCTGGATCTAATTTATGATTCCAGTCAGGGAATATCTCCGGGTGAAGGCACAGGTGGGCCTAAGTGGGCCCAGGCCAACCCATTGGGGAGCCAGGACCACCCAATCAGATTGAGCAAAAAAAGTCAACACACCCATATTTTATCTTTAATACGCTTTAAAAATGCTACATTTGGCAAAATGTGTAGAATAGCTGTCCTCTCTGTCCCATGGCAAAATGTGTAGAATTGTAAGAAATTAGCTTTAAAACAGCAACATTTTCTCTCAGCCTCATGGCAAAATGTGTAGAATGGCATGAGATTAGCTATAAAACTGTACATTTGAATCTTTGCCCCATGGCAAAATGTGTAAAATTGCAGGAAATTAGCTGCTTTCCAAAAATAGATTTCTGGCTCTGCCACTGTCACCAGGTACAGTTTACATGATGCATGGCTGAGCTATACTACCATTTCAGGACATAAATAAATGCCTCACATCTCAGCACAATCTATAGTCACATACTGTTGTTTAGTGTTTCCCTATGCCAAGGGATCCATCAATATAAGTAGGTCTCTAATGGCTGCATTGATGAGTCCTCATTGGCAATGATGTGGTTCACAGAGAATGACTCGGTCCTGTCACTATCAGTGGCTACTGACTAGCCATCTATGCAGCTGTTGTATTAAAGGAAGATCTTCAGAATTATTTTGTCATCCATTTTTAATATTGTCCATGCAGTAACTCACACAACTAATCATATGGTAATTTCACCATATTTTCCTTGCGTTGATATTGATCAACCACCAGTCCAAGGCTGGATGTTTGGTTTTGCTCTCCTGCCTCTGCCCCTGAGGAAAGAAAAAATATAAAAAATGCATTCATCTTATGAGCCATACTTCAAGGTTCGTACTAGCTAGCCAGTCAAAAGTTAGTTGAGAGAGATTGAAAATTCTTAAACTTGTCATGTCATTGACTCAGACCCAGTTTGATGCCTGTGCTTGTCCAGTGTGTTGTCTCACTCTGTTGTCCACTCCTGGTTATGGGCTTATGAACACACACACACACACACACACACACACACACACACACACACACACACACACACACACACACACACACACACACACACACACACACACACACACACACAGGGTGCTGTAGTTTGGAAATGGTGTGAGCGAGCAGCTCTTTGTGTGGTTTGCTGACTCAACCTGCCTGTCTGATCCTTGATGGTCTGCCGTGTCACCGCTCAGCTGTAGATGTAGCAGGCAGCAGGATGAGGCTCCGCGGCCCCTCTGCCCTGGGGATGTGTGTGTGTGTGCACACTTGCCTGCATACGTGTGTATGTAATGTGTGTGTGTGTATCATTACTCATTGTGTATTTATTCCTTGTGTTATTCTTTTTCGATCATTTCTCTTTTTTTTTATCTCTGCGTTGTTGGGAAGGGCCCGTAAAATAAGCATTTTACCTGTTGTTTACCAACACAATTTGATTTGATTTGAATGTATGTCCGTGTGTGGGTGGTGTCTGGTGCAGCAGACACTTTTAGTTAACTCTCACCGGAAGCCCCAGACAGAGGCACACGGGGTCCTACAGCTGCCGAGATCTTTGGATCAGACTCCCTGAGGGGAAAAGAGAAAGAGCTTTAGAAAGAGCTTCAGTCTTCTTCTGCTAACATCAGCCCACCATGCATACTGCTTATTCGTCCACTGCCTGTGTTCCAATAGAGCTGAGTTGTACAGCTGTACAGTAAACAAGTAAACAAGGCCATGTTAGCCTGACAGTATTTTACTGCTGTGGGTGACGCATACAGTTCTGCATTCACAGTTCATATCTGCATTCTGCACAGACTACATGCTTTTAAAGTCTTTATTTTTCCCTATGGAACATTTGTGGTGTCAGATACAACCACATACAAGTAATTACAATCACACATATAACAGTGCATTTTTCATCCTCACTTTGCATTTTGACATGTTTTCCTGCTATTAAATGACCATGATGGAATGGTGTGCAGCATAGTTTTATACATGCTATTAATACGTTGGATCAGGCCTGTACAGTGCGTGTGTGCTCTCTGAATAGCCGATGAGTTGTGAGGTTGAGTTGGCTTACGGTGTGTGATGGCTGTAGCCCCGGGGCTATGTCATTTGAAGGGTGGGTCTGACACTGGGCATGATTGAGTTTTGCCACAAATCGGCCTGCCAAAATGCACAATCTCTATCTGCTGAAGAAGAACAGAGAGCGTGTACAGACAGATATTCAGCTGATGTGGCGCTCTCCACTAAAATCTTAAATAATACTATTATAAAATGTAATCCGTCTCAGCACTACCATCACCTTGTTTTATGACACTTGTTTTTATGTTAGCTTCCCCTCTTGCCACCCCAGAGATGTTTGTTTCATATACTTTATTATCAAATGTGGAAATAAACATTATATATAATTGAAACGCGTCTGTAACTTTTCGAATTTCCCTTTAGTCGAACAATTAAAGCTAATGTTTTCACCAAGTTTTCACTGTCTACACAAAAAAAATTGTATCTTCTGCTCTGCTGCATTGACGTCATCTCGTCTCCCTACACTGATGTGATAGTTACCACGGTAATTCAGCTGTGCCTGTGTTTGTGTCCTAATCACTGGCTGTCCTGTCAGGGCCTGTGAAGTAATCAACTATTCTTCCCTACTTCCATGGAATAAAAAGGCATCTGGCTGCATTGTACACACTGTATGTGTCCCAAATGAAATCCTATTCCCTACATAGTGCACTACTTCTGAACAATGCCCTATGGGCCCTGGTCAAAAGTAGTGCACTGTAACAGGGTGAATCTGGATCGCACCCACTGTACAGTGATGGTGCTCTGATTGAAAAGTTTCCATGAAAGCCTTTTTACCCCCAGGTTCTCTGGTTGCTGATGACAGGTATCAGTTAGCAGACCACCCACCCCCTATTTACCTCAATTTAAAATCTATTTTCAGCTATTCACTGTATAATGGGACTGTATTTGGACAGTACAGTAGCAATCATTGCTTTCTCCTGATTACTTTTAGTTAGTAGCATACAGGACTGAATAAGAACGTTTGACATGTTTTAGATTTTTCAAATAAGGCTGTAAGTCGATCAGAATAGGCACTACAATCATAGGGAGTCTTTTCCATAGAGATAAAACTAAATCTATGGTCTGTTCACTCACAAGGCAATGCTCACTGCTTACATAGAAATGAGTTACAGGCTATGCCTGCCTTTTCATAACCCCTCACCACCTTATCAAGCTGCCAAACCCCAGTGACTTGTAATAACTGACGATGAAAAGATAAAGTATATATCCATTAACACTGTCCAGACTTAATAGATGTGTTTCACTCATTTTACAGAGGCAGCATCAGTTGAAGCTAAAGCCAATGAACTGAAGATACAGATGATTTATATCAATGTGACAAGCCTGGCCTTGGGGAGTTAATGCAAGTGTTTAGGTCTTAGGCAAGGTTACTCATCACGCGAGCATGGTTCACTGAAACACCTCCCTTACAAATTCTGCTTTCTCAACCGCCCATGTTTTCTTTTACAGGTTGTATGCTGTGTTTTGGCCAGTCAGCTTTTTTCCGCTTCAACCACCCAGAGGAGGCGTTCAGGATGAAGAGCATGATGCCAGAGGGAAGCAGGGGCTCTGGTGGGAACTACAGAATTCACTCAGGTAATACAGTGCTGTCACAGGTAATACAGTACTGTCACAGGTAATACAGTGCTGTCATGACACACTCAAGGTATAGGCCTACCATTGTATGAACTAATCATGCAGAAAAAGTTGCAGAAAATCAAATGTTGATGTCCCTCTGGATGTTACAAGATACATTTTGAGAGCACTTCACTTGAACCCTCTCAAATACAACGCTAGCATAATATTCAGAATACATGGCCGATGTCAGTTTATGGCAACCTACGTTGGAGTACAATGACACACACTGAATATAAACTACTGGGGTATATCTAAAGGTAAGCAAAGGGTTAAAAGCAAGGTATTATAAAGACATTTTGAATACCCCGTCAAATGAAAAGACACTGAATTAACAGGGCTACGCTTCCTGCACCCAAGGTCCTTGTTTCTGTGTCGCCACACAGATGAATGGCTCAGATTGTTAGTGGCAAAAGAAGCAGCTCCCTTACAGGTGCTGAGTTCCACACGCCACAGAAGGCCCCTTATTGCCTTTCCATTTCTGGCCTGGGTGGAGACAGGGTGCAACAGAACCCTGGCTGCCTAGGCCTGCTGGCCCTGGTTTCACACCATGCATGTTTTATGAGCATCTCATTCCTCTCTGGGTCTCTAGGCAGAAGTGTTCAGCTGCCTAGCCCTGCCCTGTCCTCTCCTCGCAGGCACAGTGGAGTGTTTCCCCTTCTCGGCCACCTTTAGGGGATCTAGGGGATCTGTCCCAGCATCTTGTTATTTCCTTATTTTGTTGCGCGTTGCCGACGTGCCACCAGTGATAAGTATAGCGCATATACATATTGGGTGTTAGGATCTTCCTGGTTTGGTAATGAATGCTTTTCACTGTTGTTTAAAGGGCTTAATTTCTCCTTAGATGTGTATTCCTTGGTGTGGTCGGTAAAGAGTCTCTGTTCTTACCCTTGAAGTACTTAAACTGTGGATTTATTGTGTGTCACATTAAGGTTGATAGATTTGATTTATGAGTATGATTTCTAAGACATTTCTAGTGCTTGCTTGGTAACAACCCAGTCACCAACAGTACATTGCAGTAGGCATATACAGTAGTTCAGCCACGCTCAGTGAGCAGCTCTGACACATTTCCTACCAGGCTCATTCGTATGCCAGCCAGGCAAGCTTTGTTGGCTAAGCACTGCTTATTTTAAGTTGAGGGGTATCTTTTACTGTTTCTATTTTTAAACCTCCACCCTATTCTTCCATCTTCCACTTCCTGTGTGTTTCTTCAACCTTTCCTGCACCACACCCTTTCCCTGTGTATTTTAGGTTAACAGAGGGGATTTAAATGCCCTCTTTTATCTTAATGATCTCCTGGCTTCAATCTTAATATTCCATAATTTCAAATGGTTGGGCTCTGCCTAGAAAGTCTGATTTAGCTGACACATTCTACAACTGTTTTTTGATGTAATCAAAATCCCTCTGTTTATTGTCTATGGAGTATAAATTACAACAGGCAAGGAAATATATCACATTGTAGATAACCTAGAAGACTCAATACTATTTAGCCTAGGCATATTATTAAATGAAGTATGAATGACAGTATGATTTCACACTAGTTTCAATGTTAATGTCACATTCACAAGTACAGTGAAATGCCTTTCTTGCTAGCTCTAACGCCAACCATGCAGTAATCAATAACATTGTAATACTAAAAATAACAAGGTAGAACAAAAACACACTAGATATAAAAATAAGAAAAACACGATAAAGTAATCATCAACTAGATTCAGACTCGGGCCGATTTGTTCTTGAGCGGATGGTCGGGGGGCCGGAACACAATTACAAATAATTTGTAGAATGCAAATTGACCGCAAGAAGCCAAAACCAATGCAGTATAATGCTTGACTAAAACGGCATCATTTAAACCTTGCTTACATTTGCATACGATCACGTCTCTCTATTATGTGTGGGGATACCTGGGAACATATTTCTTAAATTAAAATCTCTTGGAGCTGATTTCCTGGTGTTTTTACCGTCTTTTATGTCCTGCAATGAAAAAAAAGATATACAGTATCAGTCAAAAGGTTTTTCTTTATTTTTACTATTTTCTACATTGTAGAATAATGGTGAAGACATCAACACTATGAAATAACACATACGGAATCATGTAGTAACCAAAAAAGTGTTAAACAAATCAAAATGTATTTTAGATTTTAGATTTTTCAAAGTAGCCACCGTTTGCCTTGATGACAGCTTTGCACACGCTTGGCATTCTCTTAACCAGCTTCACCTGGAATGCTTTCCAACAGTCTTTAAGGAGTTTCCACATATGCTAAGCACTTGTTGGCTGCTTTTCCTTCACTCTGAGGTCCAACTCATCCAAAACCATCTCAATTGGGTTGAGGTCTGGTGATTGTGGAGGCCAGATCATCTGATGCAGCACTCCATCACTCTCCTTCTTGGTCAAATAGCCCTTACACAGATGGAGGTGTGTTGGGTCATTGTCCTGTTGAAGAACAAAGGATAGTCCCACTAAGCGCAAACCAGATGGGATCAAGTATCGCTGCAGAATGCTGTGGTAGCCATGCTGGTTAAAACTTATTCAGGATTGGTGGGTCCCCTGCTGGACGGTTGAGCTAACATTGGCTAATGCGATTAGCATGAGATTGTAAGTAACAAGAATATTTCCCAGGGCATTCTTGTTAATCTAACTGCACTGTCCAATTTACAGTAGCTACAGTTGAAGTCGTATGTTTTCATACACCTTAGCGAAATACATTTAAACACAGTTTTTCACAATTCCTGACATTTAATCTGAGTAAAAATTCCCTGTTTTAGGTGGGTTAGGATCACCACTTTATTTTAAGAATGTGAAATGTCAGAATAATAGTAGAGAGAATGATTTATTTCAGCTTTTATTGCTTTCATCACATTCACAGTGGGTCAGAAGTTTACATGCACTCAATTAGTATTTGGTAGAATTGCCTTTAAATTGTTTAACTTGCGTCTAACGTTTTGGGTAGCCTTCCACAAGCTTCCCACAATAAGTTGGGTTAATTTTGGCCCATTCCTCCTGACAGAGCTGGTGTAACTGTGTCAGGTTTGTAGGCCTCCTTCCTCGCACACGCTTTTTCAGTTCTGCCCACAAATGTTCTATGGAATTGAGGTCAGGGCGTTGTGATGGCCACTCCGATACCTTGACTTTGTTGTCCTTAAGCCATTTTGCCACAACTTTGGAAGTATGCTTGCGGTCATTGTCCATTTGGAAGACCCATTTGCGACTAAGCTTTAACTTCCTGACTGATGCCTTGAGATGTTGCTTCAATATATCCACTTAATTTTGTGTCCTCATGATGCCATCTATTTTGTGGAGTGCACCAGTCCCTCCTGCAGCAAAGCACCCCCACAACATGATGCTGCCACCCCCATGCTTCACGGTTGGGATGGTGTTCTTCAGCTTGCAAGCCTCACCCTTTTTCCTCCAAACCTAACGATGGTCATTATGGCCAAACAGTTCTATTTTTGTTTCATCAGACCAGAGGACATTTCTCCAAAAAGTACGATCTTTGTCCCCATGTGCAGTTGCAAACCGTAGTCTGGCTTTTTTATGGCGGTTTTTGAGCAGTGGCTTCTTCCTTGCTGAGCGGCCTTTCAGATTATGTCGATATAGAACTCGTTTTACTGTGGATATAGATACTTTTGTACCTGTTACCTCCAGCATCTTCACAAGGTCCTTTGCTGTTGTTCTGGGATTGATTTGCACTTTTCGCACCAAAGTACGTTCATCTCTAGGAGACAGAACGAGTCTCCTTCCTGAGCGGTATGATGGCTGCGTGGTCCCATGGTGTTTATACTTGCGTACTATTGTTTGTAAAGATGAGCGTGGTGCCTTCAGGCGTTTAGAAATTGCTCCCAAGGATGAACCAGAGTTGTGGAGGTCTACAATTTTTCTTCTGAGGTCTTGGCTGATTTCTTTTGATTTTCCCATGATGTCAAGCAAAGAGGCACTGAGTTTGAAGGTAGGCCTTGAAATACATCCACATACCTGTGGATGTATTTCAAGGCCTACCTTCAAACTCAAATGATGTCAATTAGCCTATCAGAAGCTTCTAAAGTTATGACATCGTTTTCTAGAATTTTCTTTTTTGAAGGCACAGTCAACTTAGTGTATGTAAACTTCTGACCCACTGGAATTGTGAAACAGTGAATTATAAGTGAAATAATCTGTCTGTAAACAATTGTTGGAAAAATGTATTGTGTCATGCACAAAGTAGATGTCCTAACCAACTTGCCAAAACTATAGTTTGTTAACAAGAATTTTGTGGAGTAATTGAAAAATGAGTTTTAATGACTCCAACCTAAGTGTATGTAAACTTCTGACTTCAGCTGTATTACTGTGAAAGAATACCATGCGTTTGTTTGAGGATAGTGCACAGTTTTGTACATGAAAAGTTATTAATAAACAAATTAGTAATTACAGCTGCAAGTCTCTTGGGGTATGACTCTATAAGCTGGCACATCTAGCCACTGATTTTTTTGCCCATTCTTCAAGGCAAAACTGCCCCAGCTCCTTCAAGTTAGATGGGTTCCACTGGTGTACAGCAATCTTTAAGTTATACCACAGATTCTCAATTGGATTGAGGTCTGGGCTTTGACTAGGCCATTCCAAGACATTTAAATGTTTCCCCCTAAACCACTCGAGTGTTGCTTTAGCAGTATGCTTAGGGTCATTGTCCTGCTGGAAGGTGAACCTCCGTCCCAGTCTCAAATCTCTGGAAGACAGACAGGTTTCCTTCAAGAATTTCCCAGTATTTAGCACCAACCATCCTTCCTTCAATTCTGATCAGTTTCCCTGTCCCTGCCAATGGAAAAACATCCCCATAGCATGATGCTGCCACCAGCATGCTACCACACAATATCCCAGAGGGAAAAAAATTATCTAATGTAATTGGATTGAAACGAGTTGTGTGAGAAAATTGTGCGATGATTTGAGAACTGAATTACTGGTGATTGTCGTTACTGCATATCCTTGGATATTCTGCAATAATTGGCTGTTGAGACTGTTCTGTATTTTTTTTCATGGCAATTCACAACAAAACTGTATTCTACATGTCATGCTGCCACCATAATGCACCACCATGCTATCCATCTGGGATACTCCACTGTGGGGATGATGTTCTCAGGGTGATGAGAGGTGTTGGGTTTGCACTGTTTTCCTTGATGGCCAAAAAGCTACATTTTAGTCTCATCTGACCAGAGTACCTTCTTCCATATGATTTGTGAGTCTCCCACATGCCTTTTGGCAAAAACCAAATGTTTGCTTATTTTTTTTCTTTAAGCAATGGCTTTTTTCCTGGACACTCTTCCGTAAAGCCCAGCTCTGTGGAGTGTACTGCTTAAAGTGGTCCTATGGACAGATACTCCAATCTCCGCTGTGGAGCTTTGCAGCTCCTTCAGTGTTATCTTTGGTTTCTTTGTTGCATCTCTGATTAATGCCCTCCTTGCCTAGTCTGTAAGTTTTGGTGGGTTGGCCCTCTCTTGGCAGGTTTGTTGTGGTTCCCTATTCTTTCCATTTTTTTAATAATGGATTTAATGACGCTCCGTGGGATGTTCAAAGTTTCTGATATTTTTTTATAACCCAACCCTGATCTGTACTTCTCCATAACTTTGTCCCTGACCTGTTTGGAGAGCTCCTTGATCTTCATAGTACCGCTTGCTTGGTGGTACCCCTTGCTTCGTGGTGTTGCAGACTCTGGGGCCTTTTAGAACAGGTGTATATATACTGAGATCATGTGACACTTAGATTGCACACAGGTGGACTTTATTTAACTAATTATGTGACTTCTGAAGGTAATTGGTTGCACCAGATCTTATTTAGGGACTTCATAGCAAAGGGGTGAATACATATGCACGCACCACTTTTACGGTTTTTATTTTTTTGAATTTTTTTAAACAAGTTCGTTTTTTCATTTCACTTCACCAATTAGGACTATTTTGTGTATGTCCATTACATGAAATCCAAATAAAAATCTATTTAAATTACAGGTTGTAATGCAACAAAATAGGAAAAACGCCAAGGGGGGTGAATACTTTTGCAAGGCACTGTATATGATAAACATAGTAGCAGCAGCGTATATGATGATTGCGTGTGTGTTAGAGCAAATTATGGAGTGAGTGTTTGTATGTGTGTCGGAGTATCAGTGAGCGTAGTGTGTAGGGCTCTGTGAATATGCATAGAGACAGTGCAAAAATAAGAATCAAATACAAAGGTCAAATCATATAGTCTGTGTAGCCATTTTGTTAGCTATTTAGTTTGCTATTTAGCAGTCTTATGACATGTGGAATTGAAGCTGTTCAGGAGCCTGTTGGTGTCAGACTTGGTACAGCTCGCTGTGCGGAAGCAGAGAGAACAGTCTGTGGCTTGGGTGGCTGGCGTCCTCCTTTCACACCTCCTGATATAGAGGTCCTGGATGACAGGGATCTTGGCCCCAGTGATGTACTGGGCTGTCCGCACCACCCCCTGTAGCACCATGCGATCGAGGGCGGTGCTATTGCCATACCAAGCAGTGATGCACCCAGTGAAGATGCTCTCAATGTAGAACTTTTTGAGGGCCCATGCCAACCCTTTTCAACCTCCTAAGGGGAAAGAGGCGCTGTCGCGCCTTCTTGACAACTGTGCGCGTGTGATTTGGACCTCCTCGAGTGCAGCCCCGTTGATGTGGATGGGGACATACTCCCCTCCCCGTTTGCTGTCATCCATGATCAGCTCCTTGGTCTTACTGACGTTGAGGAAGAGGTTGTTGTTGGGGCCCCACACTTGCAGGTCACTGACCTCCTACCTGTAGGCTGTCTCATCGTCGCTTGTGATCAGGCCTACCACCGTCGTGTCGTCAGCAGACTTGATGATGGTGTTGGAGTTGTGCGATGATATGGTGTGTGGGCCTCCCACTACAACTCGGGAAGCCATGCCGTTTATTAGGCTACAGATTAAATATGTTACGAGGAACTTCACAGGGTTTTGTGAAAGTACACAGTGATGAGCTTGATAAATATCGAGGGTCTTATTCTGGTGAAATGATCGATACTTGACTGCCATTTGACAAATACAAATATTCTCCTTCTTATCCATAATAATCTCATAATGTAGACTAGCCTACTGTACTCACACAGCCTACCTGCACTGTATCTGTGAGCTGCTGGCTAGAGCGCAGGTGCCCAGACCCAGGTAGGCACATTTGCTATTTAAAGCAACTGTTTTTCTGACAAAACTATAGGTAGAGTTGAAATACGATGGAAACACATGATTTTTATTCGGTACATGAAAACTTAAGCAAAAAAATAAACGTTGTGTGCACTAGGGCATCACGCACTGATTTTTATCTGGAACAAGTCTGTTTGGTGGAAACAGCACTAGTGTGAAAATGTGTATATTTTCTTTATGCAGATTCTAGGATATTTGCAAGAAAATCTGTCGCTAATTGGATGGAAACCTAGCTACTGTGATTGTCTTGAATTAAAATAGCAAAAATACATTTCTCAAGCACAAATTCAACAAGTCGGGGAGTGGTTTGATTCAGGGACCTAATTGGAGGAGATCTGTCGACGTGCCCTTGAGCAGGGCACTGCCTCAGAAATTGCAGCCCAAATAAATGTTTGGGCTGCAAGGGATATGTAACATAGAAACTAGCTGTTATTGGAAGAGGTTTGAAACTCTTTGTTATTGGTCTATTTACTTTTACCTCCTGGTGATTCAGCCAGGCAGGCCAAAACTCCACCAATGCTAAACAAATTTCAGGCAGTCTTTTCAAACGGCTCTTACTCTCAAAATGTATTATCATAATTTACAATTATTATTATACTATTTTATTATATTATTTACAATTATAATTTCATACATTATATATAAAGCACAGGGAAATCACGTTGTTGACTGCACTGCCCCTTTAAAAAGAAAAACAGACGACATAGGTGCAGCCCGGGTAAATCTAGCAGGCGGTCACATCAGCACCGTGGACAGGGAAGGGAGGGGGAGCGAGCAAGCAGGATAGCGGCGCCTGGCACACGAAACCCGGCTGGAATATCACGTCGGCAGAAGCTCTCTCAACCTTCCCGGGTGCGGAGACCCGGGTAGGCTACGACAGGCTTCGGTAAAGGCAGCTTTATTGAGGTAGAAATGCCGGGCTCCAGCGTTTGGATTTTAGCTGGGCTATAAGTCATTATAAACGACTTAGTCGCAAGCTTACCCATTCATGTAAGTACTGATAATTATTATTATTGGCGCTTTGGTGTTGGACATTATAGGGTCCGTCCAGGGACATTATCTACGTTTTAGACATTTTGGGTCTTCATATTCTGAGACGTTTGACAAACGAAATGCTGGCGACGTCCTACGACCATCTGGCCTGCTGAAAAAATAACGGAGAAAATGAATAACCAAATAACCGAAAATATCCATATAATTGTAATTTACACCAAAATGTATTGGGGCCATATGGTGGTCGTGCTGTCACTCAAAACGACATGACGCTTGGATAGTTTTCTGCTTAGCAGAAGAAGAGCTCTGGTTGAGTCATTGTAGAAAGACCAGGCTGATAGGCTACTCCCAGCTCATTACTGAACAAATAGTGGTTATGCATTATTTGTAAAGCCACTTCATCATCCTGGGCGATGAGATCATCTTTATGAATAGAAAGCAAAATCACATGGGCTATTTAATTAAGGTGGTTATTTAAAGCAGTGATACACAGTAACTTGTTTATCCTGGACTGAAAGTAGCCTATTTGAAGGAGATTAAAACAGAGCTGGGTTTAGAATGGCTTTCACGTTTGGCATGTGCATGATATAGACATGTCACAGAAATGTGTTCACATACATATTCACATGCACACAGTATATATTTCCAAATACATTAGTTGCCAAAGATGCATGATCTCGCTAATTTGTAATGCACAGTGACATTGTAACACTATGACATCTTACGGCAAGGTATTTTTGATTGTGATGTCTTTTTTTTTTTACAATATTTATATTTTTAGACAATAGAAAATAGCCATAGACAAAGGTCAATAGACAGCTGAACAGTCCACAGACATGGATCCACTAAACTAGACATGACATTGGCTGGGACTTAATGCAAACATTAATGACATTATACTCGCTCATGTGTTCCCACCGTATCCATGTCATGTTTAAATGTAACCCCAATATATATATATATATATATATATTACTGAGTATACCAAACATTTAAGAACACCTTCTTAATATTGGGCAGCACCCTCCCATCCTTTTGCCCTCAGAACTGTCTCAATTTGGTGTTGAAAGCGTTCCACAGGGATGTTGACTCCAATTTTAAATGTTTTAAATTGTATTTATTTCACCTTTATTTAACCAGGTAGGCCAGTTGAGAACAAGTTCTCATTTACAACTGTGACCTGGCCAAGATAAAGCAAAGCAGTTCGACACAAACAACACAAAGTTACACATGGGATAAGTAAACGTACAGTCAATAACACAATAGAAAAATCTATATACAGTGTGTGCAAATGTAGTAAGATTAGGGAGGCAAGGCCAATGCTTCCCACAGTTGTGTCAAGTTGGCTAGATGTCCTTTGGGTAGCAGACCATTGTTGGTACAAATGGGAAACTGTTGAACATGAAAAACGCAGCGTTATTTTCACGTACGTCAGATACAGTGGAATGTGTTGTTTTCCAGGGTCAGACATAGTAGTACAACGCCCCTGGAGATAATTAAGGTTGAGTGGCTTGTGGCTCGGGGATTCGAACCAGCAACCTTTTGGTTACTGGCCCAACACTCTAACCGCTAGGCTGCGTGCCATCATACCAATGATGACATTGCTTATTCCTATTAGAGCCTATTAGCATATCATATTAATACCATAGGTTACACCTGGATGTCCCCTTGTGCTCCCTAATCTACCACATTGACATTATGGGGAGGCAGCGAGTTGCCTGAGATTTCGATTGAATTACCACTGTGCCCTGGCCTGCGCTGCTCTCCAGCCACACACTAAGTGGGTTATACTGGCACATTTTCTCCTCAATCTTTATCTTTCCAAAGCCTGTCTTTTGCGGTCTCTCTCTGTCTGTCTCTCTCTGTCTGTCTCTCTCTGTCTGTCTCTCTCTGTCTGTCTCTCTCTGTCTGTCTCTCTCTGTCTGTCTCTCTCTGTCTGTCTCTCTTTGTCTGTCTGTCTGTCTGTCTGTCTGTCTGTCTGTCTGTCTGTCTGTCTGTCTGTCTGTCTGTCTGTCTGTCTGTCTGTCTGTCTGTCTGTCTGTCTGTCTGTCTCTTTCTCTGTTTTTCTCTCTCTTTCTCTGTTTTTCTCTCTCTTTCTCTGTTTTTCTCTCTCTGTTAACCTTTCTCTCTGTCTGTTTCTCTCACTCTTTCTCTGCCTCTTTTATCCCTCCTTTTTCTCAGTAGCATTTCTTCATGCAAATTGTGGATTGGGTAAATCAAATTGGGCAGCAGGTGGGTTTAAATGTAGAAGCGTTCTAAGATAATTGATGGATTGAAGTGTAGCCAACCTATAAAACGTAAGTGCCAATTGTAGGTACTTGTGCTAAGGGCTCTGGTTAAATCATAAAAGTAACAAGGCACTTTATATTAATGAGAGCTGGTGCAACCGTAAGATACAGTCCATTTATGAACTTTATGGTGCATTCATTTCTCTCAACATCATCTCATTATCTATTCAGCTCTTAGAGCCTATGTCTGTTTCTATTTGTTTTCAGGGATATACCATACTGTAAATATTGCACATTTTGGTATCTATACTGTATTATATATATATATATAGTATAGCCTAGTGAGTGATCATAATATTTACTCTGACCACCCTTTACATGCATGTATAGTAGGTCTATGTACTGTATACCTGAGACTGATATAAGTTCTGTATTCCCTACAGATACAGAGAGCCTGGTCAATGGGAACCATCAGTCAGGAGCGTCCCAGTCGTGCCACCCAGCCCCCGGGGCTAGAGACTCCTGCTCCGAGCATAGTGCCATCGTCAGCTCCATCGAAAAGGACCTCCAGGACATCATGGACTCCCTAGTCATGGATGATCCCCAGCCTTCCTCTTCAGACCACCCCATCCCCCACTCCCTGCTGTCCCCCATGGTCAACGGAGGAGGCCGCTACCTCCTCTCCCCTCCCACCAGCCCAGGAGCCATGTCGGTGGGCTCCAGCTATGAGAACACCTCCCCACCCTTCTCCCCCCTGTCCTCTCCCTCGGCGGCCAGCAGCGCAGGCAGCTACACCAGCCCTTCTCCCAGCGGCTGCCTGGACCCCCAGGACCCATCCCTGCCCCCCGTGCCGGTCCGCTCATCTAGCTACAACTACACAACTACACCACCCATCCCCCAGCCAAGGACCATACTGACCAACTACAGCCCTGGCGGCGGGGTGCAGAGGGTTCCTGAGAGCCCTAGGCACCAGAGGAAAGGTCTCCTGGAGGCCCCCCAAAGCCCCAAGCCAGCCCGCAGAGGCCAGAGACTGGACAGCCCAGGGGGGGTGGGTTCAGAGAGCCCTAGACTGACCCACCAATCTGTTGCCTCAGCCGATGCCGGGTACATGGGCATGGGCAGGAACGCAGTGCCAAGTAGCCCCAGACTCACCTCCAAGTTCCCCTACTCCTCCACGTCCTCCTCCCCATCCAGTCCCAGGACGAAAGCGGGCACCATCCTCCAGGAGCGCCCGGCCAGCCCCTTCAGAGAGCAAGCGGACCACTCCCTCACTTCCAGCCCTTCCAGACAGCTGCTATCCCAGCCCAGCAGGGCCTTTCAGCCTCCCCTGGACCCCATCGTCCACATCATCCAGGGGGGCTCTCCACTCCAGCAGCACCACCCCTTCCCCCACCCCCGCACGCTGCAGCCCCCAGAGAGCCCTCGGCTGACTCGCAGGAACCTTGAGCTCAGCAGCGGGGGCAGCAGCATGAAGGAGCTCCCACCTCTCAGCCCCTCCATGGCTCGCAGAGGGGTGCCTGTTCACCTGGGGGCTCTCCCTGGAACTATCCCCACGTTGAGAACGCCTGAGAGCCCATCATCATCATCATTGGGGAAGTTGGGAGTCCCGGAGAGCCCCAGGCTCCTACGCAAGGCCGGCTCCCCCGCGGAGGACCAGTTTGGCAGCAGTGTGGTCCGAGCCCGCAGCCCCTCCCCCACCTCAGGGTTGATGATGATGGAGAGTGGGGGAGGTGGGAGGAAGGCCAGCTTTGGGAATGCCATCTCCCCTGCTTACAGCCTGGGCTCCCTGCCTGACTCCTCGCCTCTCGCCAGCCCCAGGGGCCATAGGAAGATGTCTGGGGGCTCCCGGGATCAGAGGGGCCCCCACCCGGGCATGCGGGAGCGCAAAAACAGCATCTCTGAGATCAGCGACAACGAGGACGAGCTGTTGGAGTACCACCGGCGCCAGAGAGAGGAGAGGCTCAGGGAGCAGGAGATGGAGAGACTGGTAAGTAGAACGGCCTGCTCTTAGCTGGATCAACTGTTAGCTGTGAGCTACGCTAGTTGTTCACACCAATCATCATTGACCCACATGATACAGAGATACAGGGTATTAGCAACCTAGAAGTTATTGGATTGGTTGAACAATATTTATCCAAGTAATACTATCAATTAAATGACCATTCATTTTTCTACTGGTCATCAAGGTGGTCTAGGGCAGTGGTCACCAAAAATAGGAACGCAAGGCTTTATCGTTGTTTTTTTACAGAAATGTTTGGCGATCGACTAGGAATGCCTTGGAGATCGGCCAGTCGATCGCCAAACATTTCTGTAAAAAAACAACAACTATAAAGCCTTGCGTTCCTATTCTTTTTTTATTCCTATTTTTTAAATACCCTTCATGCCGGGTAGGCAAAGTGTTCCCATTTTTAACCATTTCATGTGTCTGAAGGTACAAACTCTGCCTTCCCTACGGGCCCGGAGAGCAAATCAAGTGCACTATAGGCCTACCGCTGGCCAATCGGATGGCTGCAGTAACGTAGCACACGTAAAAGAAAGTTACAGCAAAGTTGATACTGTGAGATTTGAAAACTTCTAAAACCATGACTAGAGAGAGACTGTCAACAAATACAGAAAAGAGCTGCTGTTTTTATGAGTGAGGGTAAGTTCTTACTCAGCACTGTCAACACTTTGCATTCAACACTTTTATAAGCCATAAAATGCACGTTCTTCCTACTTCCACTTGTGCTACAACCAGCACTGCAGCTGTAGTGAATGAGTAGGAAAGTGTCTCGTTATTATTGGTGTCTTGTGTCTTTTTTAATATTGAGGAATATTTCACGTTCTCTGTTCATAGGAGTAACAACATGAATTTGTGCATGAAATAATGTGGTGCGACTCGAGTTCCGCCCTCAGCTGAAAGGCAGTGTATCTTTTTGGTCGGTGTCAGCGGAGGAAAGGGAGAGCGGAGGTACGTTGAGGCGAGCCCTCAGTCGGCTGCTCTGTCGCTCCGTGGTGTCTCATTGCTACAGTACTGTTTTTAATAGGTTCATGTTGCATAGGCTTATGTTTTTGAAGCAATGTTCAGCAAAATCTGAGCTGTAGATCTCGGCTTGCATTTTGACTCAGAAAGTGATCTGGACTCAGAAAAGGTTGGTGACCAGTGGCCTAGGGGATAACTCAGCCGCCTGGGAATATTCCCAAATCCAGCTCCTGACACTATGCTGACAGGAAAATCTCTCTCCCTGCTTGTCTCTCTCTCTCCACTATCTATCCAATATAAACAACAACGAAATCAGAACGTTCTTAGATGGGCCCCCTCATGGTTTTCACATAAGAATTAAATCAGATTTATACCGTCATACACAACATGTTTATGATGAAGCTACTGGATGTGCTGAGCTGTAGTTTGTCTTATAGCCTTTTTTTAACCACCATGTTTAGTCTGTCTCCACTCAAGTGTTCCTCCACATGACCAGTTAACCATTTGTTTAACCTAAGAGGATGGGAGTGGAGAGCACAGTGAAGTCCATATTTGTGAGGAGTAGGGATTGTAAAAAACTCTGAATCCCGACTGAAACCGTCTAAACTGCCGACGTGCGGTGACTAAACGACCAGGTTTTTCCATGGCAACCCCATTGTTTGTTGTCCTATTTTTCACTGAAGAGGGGGAGGGAGCGGTATACATCTTGGATCTGTCTGTGTCCCCGATGAAGCGCCTGAGACAATGTACTTTTATATGCGTGTGCCTCTGTGTGATGAAAAACTCGTCTGCCTCCTTGTAGGTACACCATAGCAATAGAATGACTAGAATGGGAAACCCCCTTCAGACCTTGGCAATATGAAGTTACAGTCATGGGTACATTCTATTTCTATGAGTAGGGTGCTGCTTCCAAAATGAAGGCAGTTCTTTTGGGCAGAGGAGGAATGACTTGCCACTCTGTGTACACTGGGCTACGCTCTGGTTCCCAACAGGAGCATTACTTCCATTACACAGCAGTAAATCCATGTCTGGCAGTCCCAGAATGGACACAATCTGTCTGTCTCCTCCGTCACCCCCATGTGTTGGAGTAGGCTGCTGCCCTAAATGTAAGAGAAATGTCTCTTTTCCAATTCAACGAGAAAAGCAATTGCCAGGCTTGTTAAGGACAAAAAGGTCCCCCAACCATATCAGTTAAATTGTATTTGTGATTCTCTCTGTATGGATGGGGTTTAAATTGAAAGGATGGTTATTACAGTGAACCATAACGACCTTTGGTCTTAACCTTGTGCCATTAGACTGGGAAATATTGACATAGGACAGAATGTAAATAGCAGAAGGAATCTCGGGGAATGTACATAAGCCAAGCGGATAAGGCATGTGGTTTATGGAGAAAGGTGCTAAGATGGGGGACAGATTGTAGAGATTTATGTTTTCTTTGTCAACTGCCGTTCTAACTTTCAAAATGTAAGATGGGTGGTTTGGCGAATTACGTAATGCCTGCGTGATTAGTAACCTTGTCTGAAGCCAGAAGGCTTGCATTAGCTCCATGAGCAAATGCCTAGGCTTTAGCTTAGTGAGCTAGCTATCCCAAGTATAACCAGATTAAGCCCCTGGCATATGAGCTTTGCCACTGGTATGATAGTATTTTCTTTGTTAGGAGGGATCGAGAGGGGTATTATATGCGTTCACTGTGAACCCAGGTGTGCTCAGCTCATGCAGCACTGAATGAAGGATTTGGATCCCGTAACCATTATTACCATGAGCCATTTCTGCATCCATTTTAATCGACCCAAAGATTCTGTTCTGTCCAGGTCTTTAAGATCCAGCAACTAGACATAGACCGAACTGTGCAGAGCTAAGCATGACATAAGCACGACTCCTGCCGTGGTGCAAGACGGGGAGAGCCAGCGCAGCGAGCCAAGCGTGACACAGGTCCTCAGTGTCTCTCACTGGAGCTGCCAGGGGAAGTGGGAGGGATGAAGGGGAGGTGGGGGGTAGTGTACAGTCCAATCATTGAGGCTATATTTACCCCAAAATAGCCACACTTTCTCTACCCAAGGAGTCTGTCTGTCTGTCTGTCTGTCTGTCTGTCTGTCTGTCTGTCTGTCTGTCTGTCTGTCTGTCTGTCTGTCTGTCTGTCTGTCTGTCTGTCTGTCTGTCTGTCTGTCTGTCTGTCTGTCTGTCTGTCTGTCTGTCTGTCTGTCTGTCTGTCTGTCTGTCTCCCAGCGACATGCTGCAGGCCAAGCCAGGCCAGGGGTAACTAACTACACTTTCTCGCCAAGTTATTTTCGGATGCAGTCAGTCAGACCCTGGGGATCAGTGTCATGTCCGAAGCAAAGAGATATGCTGGGTACAGCTATCTATCCCTACAGAGGGAGGCAGCACAGGCTCTCTCTGGCATCCTGAAACTATCAGCACGGTTTATACATAAGACTTGTTTACTGTACCAAGCATACTCAATTATTTGAGTGTTCTGGAAAGATATTTGTGTGTTCTGTGGACCGAGAAAACATAAGTGTTCACCAGGGACGACATCATTCGTGCCGTCTGTTTACAATGTTTACACAGCGCCTTCATTCTCTTTCATCCAAGTATAATGTGCCACATAAACCAGTGAAACGGTATCTTAAGATGTTATTTTTACCAGTCGATCAGAGGTGACCTCTATATCATATAGGAGTCCAGACAGTTAAGGATATTATTTCTCACGTCTGAGCTGCCTTTGAGTTGTAGTGATACACATGGTTCCTTAGTGAAACACTGCCTTGGCAAAGACACTTGGCATATGGCGTTAGTCACTGGCTGGCTGCTCTGACTGTCAGACAGTGTTGTGAAAATGCCAGTCTACTGAAGATGATCTCATTGTTGTAATTAGAGGTCCAAGGATGATGATATCACATATTCCATTACCTTTATAATGCGGACAAGTTTTGTCATGCACAGTG
Organism: Salmo salar; assembly: GCF_965601325.2. NCBI lineage: Eukaryota > Metazoa > Chordata > Actinopteri > Salmoniformes > Salmonidae > Salmo > Salmo salar. The sequence continues at coordinate 58,060,097 of NC_138310.1, read as the reverse complement.
TCACAGGGGTCGTTGAAAGGAGACCAAGGCGCAGCGTGTAAAGTGCTCATTATTTTTCTTTAATGAATACACCTCGACAAAAACCACAAACGACCGATAACAGTCCCGTTAAGTACACAAGACTAAAGGGAAACAACTACCCACAACCCCAAAGGAAAACAGGCTGCCTAAGTATGGCTTCCAATCGGAGACAACGAAAGACACCTGCCTCTGACTGGAAACCATACCCGGCCAAACATGGAAAAACAACACATAGAAATAGAAAACTAGAACCCTCCCACATAGAAACAGAAAACCCAAAAACCCACACCAAACACCCCCCTGCCACGCCCTGACCAATTTACTATGGCAAATGACCTCTTTACCTGGTCAGGACGTGACACACAGCAACATTTCTAAACTTAGCTAAACAAAAATACTCTTATTTGTCAGCTGAGCGAGTCAGAATTAGCATGGATACAATGTAGGTTATTATTGTTCTCTCTAGCTCGAGGGACATGCAGTGCATTTGAAAAGTATTGAGAACCCTTGACTTTTCCACATTTTGTTACTTTACAGCCTTATTCTAATTAAAAAACATTTTTTTATTGTCTTCATCAATCTAAACACAATACCCCATAATGACAAAGCAAAAACAGGTTTTTAGAAATGTTAGCAAATCTATTAAAAATAAAAAACTGAAATATCACATTTACATATGTATTCAGACCCTTTACTCAGTACTTTGTTAAAGCGTCTTTGGTAGCGATTACAGCCTCGAGTCTTCTTGGATATGACGCTACAAGCTTGGCACACCTGTATTTGGGGAGTTTCTCCCATTCTTCTCTGCAGATACTCTCAAGCTCTGTCAGGTTGGATGGGGAGCGTCGCTGCACAGCTATTTTCATGTCTCTCCAGAGATGTTCAATCGGGTTCAAGTCCGGGCTCTGGCTGGGCCACTCAAAGACATTCAGAGACTTGTCCCGAAGCCACTCCTGCGTTGTCTTGGCTGTATGCTTAGGGTTGTTGTCCTGTTGGAAGGTGAACCTTCGCCCCAGTCTGAGGTCCTGAGTACTCTGGAGCAGGTTTTTTTCAAGGATCTCACTGTACTTTTCTCCGTTCATCTTTCCCTCTGTCCTGACTAGCCTCCCAGTGCCCTGCCGCTGAAAAACATAATCACAGCATGATGCCACCACCATCATGCTTCACCGTAGGGATGGTGCCTTGTTTCCTCCAGACTTCTCGCTTGGCATTCAGGCCACAGAGTTCAATCTTGGTTTCATCAGACCAGAGAATCTTGTTTCTCATGGTCTGCGTGTCTTTAGGTGCCTTTTGGCAAACTCCAAGTGGGCTGTTATGTGCCTTTTGTAATTTAGGAGTGGCTTCCGTCTGGCCACTCTACCATAAAGGCCTGATTGGTGGTGTGCTGCAGAGATGGTTGTCCTTCGGGAAGGTTCTCCCATCTCCACAAAGGAACTCTGGAGCTCTGTCAGTGACCATCGGGTTCTTGGTCACCTCCCTGACCAAGGCCCTTCTCCCCTGATTGCTCAGTTTGGCCAGGCGGTCAGCTCTAGGAAGGGTCTTGGTGGTTTCAAACTTCTTCCATTTTAAAAATGATGGAGGCCACTGTGTTCTTGGGGACCTTCAATGCTGCAGACATTTTTTTGGTACCCTTCCCCAGATCTGTACCTCAACACAATCCTGTTTCAGAGCTCTATGGACAATTCCTTTGACCTCATGGCTTGGTTTTTGCTCTGATATGCAGTCAACTGTGGAACCTTTTATATAGACACGGTGTGCCTTTCCAAATCATGTCCAATCAATTGAATTTACTGCAGGTGGACTCCAATCAAGTTCTAGATCAGTGGAAACAGGATGCACCTGAGCTAAATTTTGAGTCTCAGCGCAACAGGTCTGAATACTTATGTAAAAAGGTATCTATGTTTTTCATTTTCTCTCTACCCCTGTCTCTTTCGCCCCCTCTCTTTCTCTTTCCCTGTCTCTTGCCACCTCTCTTTCTCTTTCCCTGTCTCTTTCGCCCCCTCTCTCTTTCTCTTTCGCCACCTCTCTTTCTCTTTCCCTGTCTCTTTGTGCATGCAATTCTGTCCGTGAAGAATTTCTAGCAAAGGGAGAGTGACTTTTCAGAGTCGGTGATAATGTCAGAGAAAAAGGTTGGCTCTTCACAGGAGAGTGAAAGGTCTTCTCTGCATGACTGGCATCTTTGTCAGTGTTCACATGGATTAGCACACTAAATATAACCAGCACACCAAATATATTCTTGTCTGTACTGTCCTGTCATCGGACAGCGTGGCCTAGGTTTAGACCTAGAACAATGCTCTATTTAAGTGCAGAGATTACATGTATTTTTTTCCCGCTGCCCCTGTTTAGAGACAAGTGCATGATAATTGTCCGTTCTAAATCAAAACGAATTTCACGCATATATTATTTAGTATTTGTAAAGACAATATTAAAACAAGAATAGTCTGATGGGTGACAATATTAGCTTATCACTTGTGAATTACAGTGGAAGTCAGAAGTTTACATACACCTTAGCCAAATACATTTAAACTCAGTTTTTCACAATTCCTGACATTTAATCCTAGTAAAAATTCCCTGTCTTAGGTCAGTTAGGATCACCACTTTTATTTTAAGAATGTGAAATGTCAGAATAATAGGAGAGAGAATGATTTATTTCAACTTTTATTTCATTCATCACATTCCCAGTGGGTCAGAAGTTTACATACACTCAATTAGTATTTGGTAGCATTGCCTTTAAATTGTTTAACTTTGGTCAAACGTTTTGGGTAACCTTCCACAAGCTTCCCACAATAAGTTGGGTGAATCTTGGCCCATTCCTCCTGACAGACCTGGTGTAACTGTATCAGGTTTGTAGGCCTCCTTGCTCGCACATGCTTTTTCAGTTCTGCACACAAATTTTCTAAAGGTTTGAGGTCAGGGCTTTGTGATGGCCACCCCAATACCTTGACTGATGTCTTGAGCTGTTGCTTCAATATATCCACATAATTTTCCGTTCCTCATGATGCCATCTATTTTGTCAAGTGCACCAGTCCCTCCTGCAGCAAAGCACCCCCACAACATGATGCTGCCACCCCCGTGCTTCATGGTTGGGATGGTGTTCTTCGGCTTGCAAGCCTCACCCTTTTTCCTCCAAACCTAACGATGGTCATTATGGTCAAACAATTCTATTTTTGTTTCATCAGACCAGAGGACATTTCTCCAAAAAGTACGATCTTTGTCCCCATGTGCAGTTGCAAACCGTAGTCTGGCTTTTTTATGGCGGTTTTGGAGCAGTGGCTTCTTCCTTTCAGGTTATGTTGATATAGGACTTGTTTTACTGTGGATATAGATACTTTTGTACCTGTTTCCTCCAGCATCTTCACAAGGTCCTTTTGCTGTTGTTAATCTCTAGGAAACAGAACGAGTCTCCTTCCTGAGTGGTTTGACGGCTGCGTAGTCCCATGGTGTTTATACTTGCGTACTATTGTTTGTAAAGATGAACATGGTACCTTCAGGCGTTTAGAAATTTCTCCCAAGGATGAACCAGACTTGTGGAGGTCTACAATTTTTTTTCTCAGGTCTTGGCTGATTTCTTTAGATTTTTCCCATGATGTCAAGCAGAGGCACTGAGTTTGAAGGTAGGCCTTGAAATACATCCACAAGTACACCTCCAATTGACTCAAATGATGTCAATTAGCCTATCAGAAGCTTCTAAAGCCATGTTATCATTTTCTGGAATTTTCCAAGCTGTTTAACTTCTATGGGCTAGGTGGGACGGTAGCGTCCCACCTGCGGGACACAGCCAGTGAAAGATCAGGGAGGCAAATTGAAAAACAACAAAATGTCATAATTCAACTGTCTCAAACATACGACTATTTTACACCATTTTAAAGATACACGTCTCCTTGATGTAACCACATTGTCCGATTTCAAAAAGGCATTAAGCAAAAGCAAAACATTAGATTGTTAGGAGAGTACATAGACAAAAATAATCACACAGCCATTTTCCAAGCAAGGACATGTGTCAATAAAACCCAAAACACAGCGAAATGAAGCACTAACCTTTGACGATCTTCATCAGATGACACTCCTAGGACATTATGTTACACAATACATGTATGTTTTGTTCGATAAAGTTGATATTTATATCCAAAACAGCATTTTACATTGGCGCGTGACATTCAGAAAATATTTTGCCACAAAGTAGATATCCTAACCGACTTGCCAAAACTATAGTTTGTTAACCTCTATGGGCAAGGCGGGACGAATTCGTCCCACCTACGTAACAGCCACCTGAATTCAGTGGCGCGATTTTTGAATCGTTTGAAATACTATTACTTCAATTTCTCAAACATATTACTATTTTACAGCTATTTAAAGACAAGACTCTCCTTAATCTAACCACACTGTCCGATTTCAAAAAGGCTTTACAACGAAAGCAAAACATTAGATTATGTCAGGAGAGTGCCCAGCCAGAAATAATCTGACACCCATTTTTCAAGCTAGCATATAATGTCACAAATACCCAAACCACAGCTAAATGCAGCACTAACCTTTTATGATCTTCATCAGATGACACACCTAGGACATTATGTTATACAATACATGCATGTCTGTTCAATCAAGTTCATATTTATATCAAAAAACAGCTTTTTAGATTAGCATGTGACGTTCAGAAAAAGCATACTTTGACGGGGAATTTACTAACAGTTTGCTAAATTACTCACGATAAACGTTCACAAAAAGCATAACAATTATTTTAAGAATTATAGATACATTACTCCTCTATGCACTCGATATGTCCGATTTTAAAATAGCTTTTCGGATGAATCACATTTTGCAATATTCTAAGTACATAGCCCAGCCATCACGGCTAGCTATTTAGACACCTGGCAAGATTTCCTATAAGAAAAATGTTCTTACCTTTCCTGTTCTTCGTCAGAATGCACTCCCAGGACTTCTACTTCAATAACAAATGTAGGTTTGGTCCCAAATAATCCATCGTTATATCCAAATATCCTCTGTTTTGTTCGTGCGTTCTAGACACTATACGAATGGTAAATAACGGTCGCGCGCATGGCACATGGCGTGACAAAAAATGTCAAAATATTCCATTACCGTACTTCGAAGCATGTCAACCGCTGTTTAAAACCAATTTTTATGCCATTTATCTCGTAGAAAAGCGATCATATTCCGACCGGGAATCTGCAATAAGCTAAACAGCCGAATGAAATTTCTCCACGGGGGCGAATCGTGCACGCGCCTCATTCAATGGTCCTCTGATCGGCCACTTGGATAAGGCGATAATCTGTTTCAGCCAGAGGCTGCCTCGTCATCGTTCAGGTTTTTCCCGGGTTCTGAGAGCCTATTGGAGCCCTGGGAATTGTCACGTTACAGCTAAGATCCTTACTCTTCAATAAACAGATGCAAGACGCACGACTCCTTGTCAGACAGGCCACTTCCTGCATGAAACCTTGTCAGGTTTTTGCCTGCCATAGGAGTTCTGTTATACTCACAGACACCATTCAAACAGTTTTAGAAACTTTAGGGTGTTTTCTATCCAAACCTGAACAATAATATGCATATTCTAGCTTCTGAGTTGGTGTAGGAGGCAGTTAAAAATGGGCACATATTTTTTCCAAAATTCTCAATACTGCCCCCTAGCCCAAACAGGTTAACAAGAAATTTGTGGAGTGGTTGAAAAACGAGTTTTAATGACTCCAACATAAGTGTATGTAAACTTCTGACTTCAACTGTATATATTATCACTTTTGAATGATACCGAGCTTAAGCTTTGGGCGGCAGGGTAGCCTAGTGGTTAGAGTGTTGGGCTAGTAACCAAAAGGTTGCAAGTTTGAATCCTTGAGCAGACAAGGTACAAATCTGTCGTTCTGCCCCTGAACAAGGCAATTAAACCAGTGTTCGTAGGCCATCATTGAAAATAAGAATTCGTTCTTAACTGACTTGCCTAGTTAAATAAAGGTAAAATAAATAAATAAAAGGTAAGAAATCATGCCTTTTTAAAGAAAATCATATTCGAGCACATCACATAACCTAGCCCATAGGCCTATATGATTTGATAAGGTTCATCACAAATAAAGTGGCAAAATAACTTCTTCAAATTAAGCACATTAATCCGCTCTACAAAGGGTGTAGAGCCTAACTGGAATACATAAGCAGCGCGTGAGTTTCAAGTTTGGGGAAGATCATTTTCACCCTAAAAATGCACCTTTATAGTAAAAGCATTAAATGCATAATCGTATTTGTGGTCACTTTTGAGAATGGTGTTTTTGCACTAATGGAACATTCGCGCTTATAGCCTACTACCGTGTGCGCATTGCTGCTCTTATAATGTGAAGAAATAGCCTAATAGTTTATCAACATTTTATGTTAAACATTCTGATCTGTTGTGTCAGCCTTATTGCGTTAAATAACATTTTTGGTGCTAGTGGTTGTATTAATTTGGGATCTATTCCATCCCACAACTGTCCCAGACTGTTTGGAATATTTATTTCTCGCACAGAATATAATAGGACAACTTTTGTACTATGAGGATAGTAGCTTGACATATGCTAGTGATTTTGCTGTTCGTTAGGCCTACTCATCTTGTTGGCTGACAGAGTAAATGTGGACAGTTCTTCCAATATCTTCAATATGCACCTCGGAATTGGATAAGGACGCGTGCAGTTGCGTCCCAGATGTGTCTGTCTTCACTTGTAGCCTGTGAGAAAGACCAGATCACGTGATGGAGAGTGGTCTCAGTGCGAAGTGCTTCAGAGCAGGCAGCACTCAGGGAGAAGGGCTGAAAAAGGCATAGATTTTTTTAGGGTGCATTATAGCCACACAAAGTGGATGCCACCGGGAAATTCAAAGCATTATCAAGCAACTTTTTTAAAATCATCATTAGAGTTGCATTATGCAGCCTTACAATGTATTAAACTCTAAATGAAACATATAGTAGTACCTATTTCTTTGTTAACCAGTCAACACAGAATAGCCGCATGTGCGCACACCCTCAAATCGTTTGGAGAAAATATCCTTTCTATTTTATTCAGCTTTATTCAATTGTATTCTTCATACTATAAAATAATATAAAATAATTCCACGGACTTCTAAGCAAATCTTGTCTGCTAAATTAACTAGTGTAGCCCACAGCCAAATGGTATAGCCAGATCAGGACAACTCAGAGTATGCTATTCTGTTCTTCTGAAATAGACTACATTTTCTTCATATCATGTTTCTTTAGACCTGTCTAAAATAAATAATGGATTTATTGTATAGGTGTAAGCTATATTACATGGATTTATTAGACTTTTTAAAATGTAGATGTTCCAAAGATCTGCATCAGTGGCTTGTAGGCTGTGTGTGAAAGCCAGGAGATGATGATAAATGTGTTTGATAACTAACGGTCAATTACCGTGAGCCCGACCAGTTATTTGCTTGACAATCACTGGCTGATGAAATTTGGTGACCGTCACAGCCCTAGTCAGGTAGCTGTGGTTGATTTAAACACTTATATATTTTGTAGTTCTTACAGCAGTATACAACTTTATTATTCTAACCACATTCCATCATTAGGCCTAGAGTTGGAAGTGTGTGTGTGTGTGTGTGTGTGTGTGTGTGTGTGTGTGTGTGTGTGTGTGTGTGTGTGTGTGTGTGGTGTGTGTGTGTGTGTGTGTGTGTGTGTGTGTGTGTGTGTGTGTGTGTGTGTGTGTGTGTGTGTGTGTGTGTGTGTGTGTGTGTGTGTGTGTGTGTGGTTTTAAAGCACGGTGAGTATCGAGTTTACTAGCCAGGGAAGATTATAGTGATCCCCACAGTTTGATTGAGAAAAGAGGGTGGGGGAGATAGTAAGTACAAAATATCTCATTCATACTCCATTTAAAGGGAAGCTATTGTAGTCTAGTCTGTGTGAATAACAATAAATATGCTCTGTGTCTATTTTAGGTTCTCTGTGTCAGTTCTATCGCCCCATTGTCACGATTTGCCAAATACAGCACGCTACCATGCTGTTTCAAAGCAATCATTGGTTGGGTGCTTAAGATGGCATGTGAGGTGAACAAAAATATGTTAGGCTATCTGCATTCAGAGAACATTCAGTGAGAGGTCATAGGGCTGTCACAATTATCATGTAGCTGACTATTATGGACAATAACCGTGATCTGAAATTTGTTTTCGTCATTATCATCTTACTACATTCATTTTAGATGAAGGGGGATTAAACTTTGTATTCAAGTAGATACATTTTACCCAATAGCAGTTTTTCATTTTTACATGAATTAGGTACCGTAACTGCCGCAACTTTTTTCCCACGCTTTGAACCTCGCGGCTTAAACAATGACGCGGCTAATATATGGATTTTTCACGCTTTCACATTTTTTTTTCCAAAAAAACACATTCTGTGACGTGCTCAGTTTTTTGGCGGCGTGAAGCTTTCATTAGACCAATGAAATTGCCGAACGGGTTAACCTCTCTGGGCTAGGTGGCACCAAATCGTCCCACCTACGTAACAGCCAGTTGAATCCTGTGGCGCGATTTTCAAATACCTTAGAAATGCTATTACTTCACTGAAACCACTGAAGTCATTTCCTTCGGTGTCGGAGTTGAATAGCCTCAGAATTGCTTCATCCGATATTGGATCGTTTTCATTGTCGCTCTCGTCACTGTTTGACCTTAAGCTTGAATGGGCTAGTGATTGTAACAGCATGGAATTCAAAGGAGGAGATAGACAGATGGGTCAGGGGAGAAAGAGAGAATGTCCACTTGGGAGAGATGAGGATTCCAGTGCCACCACCCCGCTGACCAGATGCTCTCGGGGTGTGCGAGAACACGTGGTCAGGCGAGGAGAGAGCAGTAGGAGTAGCAGTGTTTTCTGTGGTAATCCATGTTTCCGTCAGCGCCAAGAAGTCGAGGGACTGGAGGGTAGCATAGGCTGATATGAACTCTGCCTTGTTGGCCGCAGACCGGCAGTTCCAGAGGCTGCCGGAGACCTGGAACTCCACGTGGGTCGTGCGCGCTGGGACCACCAGGTTAGAGTGGCAGCGGCCACGCGATGTGAAGCGTTTGTATGGCCTGTGCAGAGAGGAGAGAACAGGGATAGACCGACACATAGTTGATAGGCTACAGGAGAGGCTACGCTAATGCAAAGGAGATTGGCATGAAAAATTAACTAAACAACTGGGGAAGCGAGAGAGCAGGGCCTCCCTCACTAACAATTCACTGAAACACTAAAACGCTAAAATATAACTTTTCTACCACTAGAAATTAAAATTGATGTAAACTACAGTGGTTCAATGTTTCCAGGAATAGGCTCAAACTTAGTTTATTCCGCTAGATAACTTGGTACAGTATTCTTCCGTGAAAACCCACCTAGTGCACCGTGTCCTATGACGCCGTAGCTAACTAGCTAACTAGCATGCTAGCATCCTATAACACACGGTTAGCACCAATACTTGGTAACAACAAGCTACCAATGGATCATTCGTGTCCGTGTCTAGTTCATAACGCAGAAGTAATTAAACATTGGCTAGCTAACACAAAGTCAGTCCTGCTAGCTACACAAGTGGACTACACATCTCGAATGTTCAGAAAGTTAAGCTTACGTTGCAAAAATCTTATTGACTAAAAATGATACAGCTAGCTGGTAGGGTTAGCTAGCTAGCAGTGGGCGCGTTGTAAACTATGTTAGAAAATGTAGCTGGCTAGCTAACCTCGATAGTTACTCTGTACTACGCCTTTATCTTGATACAAAGACAACTATGTAGCTAGCTAACATTACACTAGTCAAATCGTTCCGTTGTTATGTATATAGTTTCTACAGTACTGCTAATTGGTAAAGTTGGCTAGCTAGCAGTGGCTGTGGTGTTATGGTGTTGACGATGTTTCAAAAACGGCGCGAATGAACGAATACAGCTGGCTAGCTAACCTTGTTAGTTCCTCAGAGCTACACCTTTATCCTTGATACAAAGACAGCAGATACAACTATGTAGCTAGCTAACAATACACTAATCAAATCATTCCAATGTAATGTTATGTGATGAAATGTAATATTACCCGCGGAGCGAGGTGCAGCACGACCAACAATGTAGTGAGCTCTGACCCCTCCTCCTAGTGTCTAAGCCCCTCCCCCTGGGCCTGAGGACAGAGGAATGATCTCCATCCGAGCTCTGTTGAAACGTGAGGTGGTGAATCACAACTGAACAAGCCAGCACTGGGAACAGAACCTAGCAGTATAACCACAGTGCAGCCACAGCTTACTGTACATACTACACTGATCTAGGACCAGTAATGGAGCGACATAAAGTCCTCAATGGAAGCGGATCGGAAGCACACAGAGCGGGACAGAGTAGGGACCAAGCCATGCTGTACTTACTCTTTCTGGCTCAGGAGGACGCAGTTTCCTCTCCAGTGTGACTGCACTCATGAAGGTAACAAGGGAAAACTCTAATATTAGCAATTGTGGAACAGTTGCTGCTGTCTCTGTCTATATTTAAATGTGATTTGGTATGTGTCTGTGTGTTTGGATGGTGTTAAAGGCTTGTGTCGGGTATTCATTGTTTCGTTGGTTATAACTGCATTAGCAAGAGAGACAAGTTTTAAACTGTTGTTTGTTGTTCCAGAATAGATGTGGAATTGGGAGGAAACAATGAGTTGTGTGTGTACGTGCGTGTCTGCCTGTGTCTGCTTGAGTTGGTGTGTATGTGTGCGTGAAGCTGTGCATTCCTGCATGTGATGAAGTTGGTGTGTGGGTGTGTTTTGTTGAGGTCATAGGCTGTTCCTTTGCTGAGCAATTCACAATGGTGGCTTTCAGATTAACAATGTATTTTTACGGTTTCAACCTGTATTTAGACTTTGGAGATTTGGCTGGTTAGAGCATGTGAAATGTGCTTGATATCCAATTGGTAGTTACAGTCTTGTCCCATCGCTGCAACTCCCGTGCGGACTCGGGAGAGGCGAAAGTCGAGAGCCATGCGTCCTCCGAAACACAACCCCGCCAAGCCGCACTGCTTCTTGATACACTGCTTGCTTAACCAGGAAGCCAGCCGCACCAATGTGTCGGAGGAAACACCATACAGCTGGTGACCTGAAGTCAGCGTGCATGCGCCCGGCCGCCACAAGGAGTCGCTAGAGCGTGATGGGACAAAGAAATCCCAGCCGGCCAAACCCTCCCCTAACCCGGACAAAGCTGGGCCAGTTGGGCGCCGCCTCATGGGTCTCCGGGTCGCGGCCGGCAGATCCGGGATCGTACCCAGATCTGTAGTGATGCCTCTAGCACTCCGCTGCAGTGCCTTAGACCTCTGCGCCACTCGCGAGGCCATAATAAAAGTTTTACATTAGGCCTGTTCTCCAAGTCTGTACTGTTGAATTAACAATGGTTATGCTAAGATGACCTTGAATCGAATGATTCAATTCTCAGAGAAACATACCATGAAACTCTTACGCTTTCTTTCAAAGTGCATCCTATCCACACAACGTCAAACACACTCAGCTTCAAGACCTCTGCGTCTGTCGCTAAGAGATTGCCTTGACTCTAGAGTCATGTTAGTTAGGAACCAAATGGACTGAAACGGAGGATAACCTAGACTTGTCCAATAAGACAGGCTCGTTTTCAATATCCATTGTAAGGAAACCGGTATGCCATTTTGTTATTTGAGTGAACTATCCTTTTTAACCTCTCTTGGGTAGGGGGCAGTATTTTGACGTCAGGATGAAAAGCGTGCCCAAAGTAAACTGCCTGTTACTCAGGCCCAGATATGGATATGCATATAATTGGTTGATTTGGATAGAAAACACTCTAAAGTTTCTAAGACTGTTAATATTATGTCTGTGAGTATAACAGAACTGATATGGCAGGCGAAACCCCGAGGACAAACCATCCCAAAAAACAAAACAATTCAGCCTACCACTATTTTCAATGGCCATCACTTTTATTATAAGGCCAAGTCCTCCCAGTTCCTAGGGCTTCCACTAGATGTCAACAGTCTTTAGAAAGAGTTTCAGGATGTTTTTTTGGAAAAATTATCCAGAAATTGTAGTTTTTCTAGGTGGCTCCCATTTTGTCTGTAGTGTTTCCAAGCGCATGGAAGAGAGCGTGTTCTTTGTTATTTTTCTCCGGTAAAGACCATAACGATTCTCCGTCTTAAATTTTATCGTTTATTTACGTATTAGGGTACCTAAGGTTTGATTATAAACGTTGTTTGACTTGTTTGGAAAAGTTTATTAGTAACGTTTGGGATTCATGTTGTATGCATTTTGATGGAGGGAAACCGGGTGGATTATTGACTGAAGCGAGCCAGCTAAACTGAGTTTTTATGGATATAAAGAAGGACATTATCGAACAAAAGGACCATTTGTGATGTAACAGGGACCTTTTGGAGTGCCAACAGAAGAAGATCATCAAAGGTAGGGCATTTGTTATATCGCTATTTCTGACTTTCGTGTCACACCTGCCTGGTTGAAATATGTTTTTCATGTGTTTGTATGCGGGGCGCTGTCCTCAGAAAATCGCATGGTTTGCTTTCACCGTAAAGCCTTTTTGAAATCTGACACAGCGGCTGGATTAACAAGAAGTTAATGAGCACAACCCAGGCCACGGTGGAAACTCCAACCTGAGGGTGTAAATGCTTGGAGGTCAGGGGTCATTCATCTTCTACTGTGTGGCTGTGAAGTCTGAGTTTAGCCTAGTCAACATCCTGCCATGCCAGTGTGTTCTGTCTTCTCAGACAGGGCCCAGCCAAGGGGAGGAGACCGAGAGGGAGAGAGAGTGGGGAGACAGAGAGAGAGACCGTATGTTCATTTAACCTTACCTGGCCAAACCTGGTCTTATGGATATCATAGAAAGCATGCTGCAGTATCATAAATGCTACTAGTTGTATGGTGGTGTAGACTTGGTGCTTCCATGTTCTCCTGTTGTGCATTGTTTTGCATTTAGATATTGTGGGATGGATGATGGGCACAACACAATGTATAGGTTTGGAAATCTTTGTCATCTAGTCAGCTTCTAAAACGGGATCATACTTCACTTGCATCTTTCCTCGAAACTTGTCTCTGTTTTTTATTTAACATGTGGCTGTAAGACCAGCCTTACTGCCACTCAGAGAGACATCTGGGGGAAGGGGGCTGTTGTCTCATTAATAGAGGCATCATTCGTTTTGAATGCAAACCAGTTCGACCAGGGACAATAAGTTTCCTCTCAAACCTAGTCAGTGATACAGGCTGCATCCCAAATGGCATCCTATTTTACCCTATGGGACCTGGTCAAAAGTAGTGTACTGTATAGGGAATAGGGTATCATTTGGGACACGGACACCAGCACAGGATGCTGCTGGAGGGCTAGTCTTCCATGTGGCTGTTTGAAGCTGCCGTTCTAATTAGCGCGAGCTAGTGACTATCTGCCTCCCTGGAACTGTGCATGATAAAAAATCAAGAGGGAGAGAGGGAGAGAGAGAAAAAAGAAGAGGTCAATCTTCAATGTGGTTGTTTTTCCAGTGTTCGCTGCGCTAAGGAGAGTGTGACGTTCTTTTATCCCTTGGGTTATGAGTTGTGAAGAATGTCTTTGTATCAGTGAGACTCTGAATTTGTTCTTGGTAACTCGGCGGCTGTCCTTGTTGCATGTCTACAGTGAAACATTTAAGCAATACCAATGGGCATTCCCCACAGGGGTGTTGGTTGTTTTCTGGTCAGCGTACACTGTGTACAAAACATTAAGAACACTTGTTCTTTCCATGACATAGCTTTCACCTGGTCAGTCTATGATCCCTTATTGATGTCACTAAATCCACTTCAATCAGTGTAGATGAAAGGGAGGAGACCGGTTAAAGAAGGATTTTTAAACCTTGAGACATAGATTGTGTATGTGTGCCATTCAGAGGGTGAATGGGCAAGACAAAATATTTAAGTGCCTTTGAACGGGGTATGGTAGTAGGTGCCAGGCGCACTGGTATGTGTCAAGAACTGCAACGGTGCTGTATTTTTCACACTCAACAGTTTCCTGTGTGTATCAAGAATGGTCCACCACCCAAAGAGAGAGAGAGAGGAACAGAAAAAAGGAGGAAGAAGGGAGAGATACTGGTACAACCACTGATTCATATTGGAAAGAAGGCAAGAATGAGGAAGAGATGCTTTGATTCAAAGAATAGGCCTAGTCGTTAAATGTTAGAGAGAGTGGTACTGTGGGAAAGCTCCTGACTTACTCAAAGAAAGAGGATGTTGAGAGAGGGATAGATAGAGTCCTGGTGTTCGGGGAATGCCTTCAAATCGCTGGCTAGAAATAAGTGTGCCTGAATGTCCCGAGGAGGAGCATCAATCACTTTCTGTAAGACGCCATTTATCCTCACTCCAGACTCTTTATCAAATCGGTCTCATGTCAAGCAATTACCCTAACATTTTACTGGGATGTAATCTCCTTTGACTTTCTTAACTGTACACTTAATTTACTCATTTGATCACTGCCACTCAGTTAGCTAAACAGGCTAAGTACATTCTGCAAATATGATAAGGAAAGCTAATGATGCTTAGAGAGCTCGCTGCGAGTGTGTGTTGTGCTGTCACATTTTGTCTGTCGATGAATTTAAATGGCGGTGGGAGGAAGAATGACTCAGTAAACAGTGCAGAACAACATTAAATAACCAGGAATGAGTCATGGCTAAATGGAACGTGGGTAGGTTAGTTGGTGGAAAGTACTGCCATCTTTGAATTGCAACCAGTTTGACTATAGAGTAGTACTGTCAACCCGGACCTTGGCTTTTCTGGGTCTGTGGGTTCAAATCCCAGGTTGGCCATAGCAGGGATGGACCTTGTTGTACAGTATTTTACTTCTCATTAAATATTTTTGTGTGGAGCAGACAAGACTGTAGTGTAACTGTAAGGCTGGTTGTGGTTTAGACTTGTGACTGAGCTGATCCCTTGAGTCACGCTTTAGCAGATAAGGAAAGAGGCCCATTTGGAATAAGTCTTTAGCTTGGCTAGGAAATCCAGTCAGTGTTCCTCCTGTCAGCAAGCTGGATCTGCTACTACTTCAATGCTACTTCAACGCTGGAGCAACATCAAATTCAACTCTTCCATCTGAATAGGTCAGACATGAGAACATGCAGTATGTACAGTCGTGGCCAAAAGTTTTGAGAATGACACAAATATTAATTTTCACAAAGTCTGCTGCCTCAGTGTCTTTAGATATTTTTGTCAGATGTTACTATGGAATACTGAAGTATAATTACAAGCATTTCATGTGTCAAAGGCGTTTATTGACAATTACATGAAGTTGATGCAAAGAGTCAATATTTGCAGTGTTGACCCTTCTTTTTCAAGACCTCTGCAATCCACCCTGGCATGCTGTCAATTAACTTCTGGGCCACATCCTGACTGATGGCAGCCCATTCTTGCATAATCAATGCTTGGAGTTTGTCAGAATTTGTGGGTTTTTGATTGTCCACCCGCCTCTTGAGGATTGACCACAAGTTCTCAATGGGATTAAGGTCTGGGGAGTTTCCTGGCCATGGATCCAAAATATCGATGTTTTGTTCCCCGAGCCACTTAGTTATCACTGCTCCATCATGCTGGAAAAGGCATTGCTCGTCACCAAACTGTTCCTGGATGGTTGAGAGAAGTTGCTCTCGGAGGATGTGATGGTACCATTCTTTATTCATGGCTGTGTTCTTAGGCAAAATTGTGACTGAGCCCACTCCCTTGGCTGAGAAGCAACCACACACATGAATGGTCTCAGGATGCTTTACTGTTGGCATGACACAGGACTGATGGTAGCGCTCACCTTGTCTTCTCCGGACAAGCTTTTTTTCCGGATGCCCCAAACAATCGGAAAGGGGATTCATGAGAGAAAATGACTTTACCCCTGTCCTCAGCAGTCCAATCCCTGTACTTTTTGCAGAATATCAGTCTGTCCCTGATGTTTTCCTGGAGAGAAGTGGTTCTTCTTCCTTCTTCTCTCAAGATGGGCTTCTTTGCTGCCTTTCTTGATACCAGGCCATCCTCCAAAAGTCTTCGCTTCACTGTGCGTGCAGATGCACT
Organism: Salmo salar; assembly: GCF_965601325.2. Classification (NCBI taxonomy): domain Eukaryota; kingdom Metazoa; phylum Chordata; class Actinopteri; order Salmoniformes; family Salmonidae; genus Salmo; species Salmo salar. The sequence goes on along the minus strand of NC_138310.1, from coordinate 58,044,080 downwards.
CACACCTGCCTGCTGCCATTCCTGAGCAAGCTCTGTACTGGTGGTGCCCCGATCCCGCAGCTGAATCAACTTTAGGAGACGGTCCTGGCGCTTGCTGGACATTCTTGTGTGCCCTGACGCCTTCTTCACAACAATTGAACCGCTCTCCTTGAAGTTCTTGATGATCTGATAAATGGTTGATTTAGGTGCAATCTTACTGGCAGCAATATCCTTGCCTGTGAAGCCCTTTTTGTGCAAAGCAATGATGACGGCACGTGTTTCCTTGCAAGGAAACCATGGTTGACAGAGGAAGAACAGGGATTCCAAACACCACCCTCCTTTTTAAGCTTCCAGTCTGTTATTCAAACTCAATATGACAGAGTGATCTCCAGTCTTGTCCTCGTCAACACTCCCACCTGTGTTAACGAGAGAATCACTGACATGATGTCAGCTGGTCCTTTTTGTGGCAGGGCTGAAATGCAGTGGAAATGTTTTTTGGGGATTAGGTTCATTTGCATGGCAAAGAGGGACTTTGCAATTAATTGCAATTCATCTGATCACTCTTCATAACATTCTGGAGTATATGCAAATTGCCATCATACAAACTGAGGCAGCAGACTTTGTGAAAATGTATATTTGTGTTATTCTCAACTTTTGGCCACGACTGTACACTAGGTAGGAATGTGAGTCAGAGGCTTGTTGTTTGAGGGCACTAAATATCTTTCATTGTCAGCCCTACACCTCCGTGTTTACAAAGGTCTAGAGACAGTTGAAGGGTTTGGGGGTGGGACTCTGTAGAAGGGCTGTGTTTGTTTATCTGTCTCAGGGAGGGAGACTTGGATTTGTTTGAATGGGACTCCAATGAGCCTCACTGTCCTCCTAGAGCTGTGCCTTTTCACACCTCCACAATGAGAGTAAGTAGCCCACTGATTTGCTGACTTTTATTTGCTGTACTGTTGATGATCAAATTGAATTTTCATTGGTTGATTGATTTAATAATTGATAGTTGTTGTTTTTTACTCTTGAACATGGTGAACTTTAAACAACAAAATAAACAATAATATAAATGCAACATGCAACAATTTCAAAGATTTAGCTGAGTTACAGTTCATATAAGAAAATCAGGGGTGGGCCTGGGAGGGCATAGCCAATCAGAATGAGTTTTTCCCCACAAAAGGGCTTTATTACTGACAGAACCCCCCCCCCCCCCCCCCATCTGACAATCCCGCAGGAGAAGAAGCCGGATGTGGAGGTCGTAAGCAGGCATGCTTGTATGTGGTCTGCGGATGTGAGGCCAGTTGGACACACTGCCAAATTCTCAAAAACAATGTTGGAGGTGGCTTATGGTAATTCTCTGTCAACAGCTCTGGTGGACATTCCTGCTGTCAGCATGCCAAATACACACTCCCTTGAGACATCTGTGGCATTGTGTTTTGTGACAAAACTGCATATTTTAGAGTGGCCTTTTATTGTCCCCAGCACAAGTCGCACCTGTGTAATGATCATACTGTTTAATCTGCTTCATGATATGCCACACCTGTCAGATGGATGGATTATCTTGACAAAGGATAAAAATGCTCACTAACAGAGATGTAAATTAATTTGTGCACAACATTTGAGTGGAATAAGCTTTTTGTGCCTATGGAACATTTCTGGGATCTTTTATTTCAGCTCATGGAACGTGGGACAAGCACTTTACACGTTTGGTTTACATTTTTTGTTCAGTGTAGTATTAGGCTTACATAGTGTTGTGTGGATGCTGCCATGCTGGTTGTGGAACTCGAGCAAACTCTTGGAATTCTCTGTGTTATATAATCGGTATCAAAGCTTGGAATTCTCTGTGTTATATAATCGGTATCAAAGCATGAGACTAGCGGGTGCTAAACCATTAACAGCCATGTGTTTAATAGGTAGTGGATGTGAAGTAATATGCTATGTTGTGATTGGAACCAGTCAGTAACTTAGACCTACACGGAGCGGAAGCTGCAGGATCAGAGTGAGACGTGTGGGCCAACTTGGAGATCCAATGCGTCGCCCTCTTCTCGCCTTCTCGGGTTCTGACTGTGCCACCAGGTTTTGGTATCGTGTGCTTTTAAGGTGCTCGGAAAACTCTAGTCCCACCTTGCCTCTGCTGTGCCTCTACCCTGGGGGAGCCAGCTAATGACATCTACAGAGACTGTTTAAGGCTCATAAGCTGAGGGATTTGACCTTTTAAAAATCGCTCTGCCATTTCCTGGTTGTTAAAACTCTAATAGTTTGCCTAATTTCAGTTTATATGACAAAATAAGATAGTATAATGTAGAGAATCATTGTACCATCTTACCCGCTGTGAAATATATTTCCCATAACCAAAAATGTTGTTTCAGCTGTTTGAAGCAGGTGTACAAAACCGAAAGTAAAATAAGCATAATTTAACATTTATTTATCTAGGCAAGTTAGTTAAGAACAAACTCTTATTTACAATGACGGCCTACCCCGGCCAATCCCGGACGAAGCTGTGCAAATTGTGCGCAGCCCTATGGGACTCCCAATCATGGCCAGTTGTGATCCAGCCTGGAATCGAACCAGGGTCTGTAGTGACGCCTCTAGCACTGAGATGCAGTGCCGTAGACCGCTGCACCACTTGGGAGCCCCCCCAAAAAACGTACGAACGGGAAGTGTAGAAATAGCGCACATTGAACAGATCTACTGCTTCTTAGACTTGCTTTCAAGTAGAAGAATATATCTATAACTCACATTTCTTTGTGGATTTGGTCAGGTCGTCCAAAAAGTTACATATTCACACTTAAGTCTGTGGTGGCCTGTGACTTGAACATAAAAACACCTTAGGCACTGGGAGCTCTGCTTGCAAAACAAAAGAGGGTACTTTGTGCTCAAACAAGAGGAGTAGAGGTGCTCAAACGGTGCGTCAGAAGGCGAGGTGCTCCACTCTTGAAGGTCTTTAGACACCAGCTCTGCTTGCAAAAAGAGAGAGAGAAAAAAACGTACTAGCAATTTGTTGGAGTTAGCAAAGTCCTGGCAACCAGTCACTGAACATAAGATCAGAAAATCACATAATGCGAAGGTTGTGTCTACGCTAATTTGACGCTGTCATGCTGATTCATGTACAGAGAAACACATGGGCATTACAGCAACAGAAATCAGTCTAGGCTCTTTGAACCTAGACAGACAGTAAACCCACTATGTTCAGACAGTCTGTTGGGACACAGCGATTTATGTTGACTCTCGGTTAACTTTCTAACAGCATCAAAAAGTAAACATGCCCACAGAGAGGTGTTGGGAATAGAGAGAACATATAGTATGTTATCCAGATATTCTTTGCAGACCTCTGTTCAAATAGTATTTTCTTCCAAATATTTAAGCAGCACTGTCTGGCACAATGGAACCGATGGGATGGTCCCAAAAGTACAAACCTGCCCGTATGGCACTCAGGCCGGGTCGATCAAATGCTCAAAGTATTTGGAAAAAATAATATATATTTTTTTTAACCCAAGTCTGGTTCTCTATAGCCCAGGGCCATGCACTGCCAGCCAGGTCCAGTTACATGGTATGAGAGAGAAGCTGCTGGGTTTGTGCCATTCAAACTTTAAAGCCCCAAGAATGCCTGCTGTCGGTATGCTCTGTTTCTTAGTAGACTACATTCTTAACAAACCAAAAATGCAGGGAACAAGAGAACATTTTCTCTGTTTTTCTCCGCGATCGGTGTAGTCAGGCCTGCATTTTCTACACCTAATTCACTAATCAGTGAATCCAGAAAGGGAAGGTATTGTGCCATTTTCAGATGAAAGCCAGTAAGATGTGGGTGTTGTGCATTGCAAATGGAGGCTCCACTGCTGTTGTGCTTTCCCCTCATTATCTCTAGTGAACATATTGTAGCCCAGGGCTTGTTCTTCTAACCCTCTGTTGAGTGAAGCTGGCTGGCTCAGATTACAGGTTAAGGTAATGTAGGGTTTGGTGTGTAGAATCAGAGGACCCCACTTACCTAAATCACAGGGAATCACAGTCTGAGTGTGCATCAAAAAGGTCTAGAGCCTGGCTCCCCCTACCACCTGAAAGCATTAGTCATAAATGTTTCTACATGCTACATGTTTCTTTTTTATCCTTTATTTAACTAGGCAAGTCAGTTAACAAATTCTTATTTACAATGACAGCCTAGGAACAGTGGGTTAACTGCCTTGTTCAGGGGCAGAACAAGAGATTTTTACCTTGTCAGCTCTGGGATTCGATCTAGCAATCTTTCGGTTACTGGCCCAACACTCTAACCACTAGGCTACCTGCCACCCCAAGTATCCCTAGTTAGGTGTTACGTAGCTGGTTTTAGACCTTGGTATCACATCTGACTGAGTAATGTGGTGCTGGTGCTATTTCCATGTGATCAAAACATCTCCTTCATCTGAAATACAAAACATAACTCGCCCGGGGAAAAAAATGTTTTCTAATATTCTTTGTCTGTGTTTATCTGTCTGAGCACTGTATTCTACTGACTGCCTAATAACCTTTTCACACTACTTAGTCGAGCCGAGCTGTACTGCGCTGGCCCGATTACCGGAACCGTGCTGGAAAATCCAAATCCAAGTCAGCACAGTACAGTTGGTTCGACACAATAGAATAAAATGGGTACTCGTGTCTCTGTAAGACCAGAGTCGCTACGTCTGCAGCAAAGGGTTTACAGCAGGGGCCAGTTGAATTTTAGACTTAAAGGTCACCTCAGAGGTCACCTGGTGATGAGCAGCAATGGACTGCTGCAGAGGTGGACCAGCACACCTCTTAGAATGACACCTGTTTCTACAATTACTGTGTTTGTGAGACCCCTGAGTAGGACCTCTAGACACTGGCAATGCACTGCCAGCTGTGATACATCTTGTTGTTTCAGGGGTGTACAGGCAGCCTATATGTCTGCTCATTGGGATCAAGACACGGTCGTCAGTATAGTACCTACAGTTAACCTAACTTCCTGTGACCCAGTTATAGGCAATGACACACTAACTATGAACACACCAACATCCACAAACATGTTGGTTAAGGGAGTTTTTTTGTTTTGTTTGGTAGGAGTGTGATCTGTGCTGCGTATAAGACAGGCTTGGTCTGGCCTAGCCATTGCTGGAGCTAGATCTGTCCCTGATAAGACCTGGTTCCTCCACACAGGAAAGATGCCATCACTGGGGGGGGGAGGTGGGTTCTGGGGAGGGTCCTGTTTATCTCCACCCACCTCCAAATTGCTCATTTCCAGATTGGCATCAGTGGCAGCCACACACAGGAAATGAAATTTGGGGCGAGGGCGAGGAGGACATATTTGCAGCTGAGGCTGGATGTAATCAGTTCTTCTATGTTTCTGTCTGTCCACAGGAGAGGCAGAGGCTGGAGACCATCCTGAACCTGTGTGCCGAGTACAACAAGGGCGACGGGCCCGTGGGGGGTGAGGCAGAGGGGAGGATGGGCTTCCCTGGGGGTCTGGGACCGGGGGAGGGGGCAGCCAGGAGACCCTCTATGGACAGCTTGGCAGGGTCCAGCTCGCTGCGTCGTAGCATGGCCCAGAGACAGCAGAGGGAGAGCGACGAGGAGAACCTCAAGGAGGAGTGCAGCAGTACGGAGAGCACCCATCAGGAGGTGAGGACGCCACTTTCTCCACAGGCCCTCCACAATGGAGACAAATACCAGGTCAGACGTAGGGCCGTCTATTATCACTTTCATAATTTCTAGTATTTACTATGAGAACTACAGGCATGACATACTAGTACTTACTATGAGAACTACAGGCATGACATACTAGTACTTACTATGAGAACTACAGGCATGACATACTAGTACTTACTATGAGAACTACAGGCATAACATACTAGTACTTATTATGAGAACTACAGGCATGCCGTTGAAATGACAACAGCATGCAAGCGCTTACTGCATGCATTTAATGTGGAAAATTGCTAGACATAGCCCGACCTTGAATTTTGACATGATTGATGGTCAAAAGGACACAGGATGAAGATTACAGCATTTGTTTGCCAAGCGACAGTGTTTAACAAGGAGGCATGTGATGTAAATAGTCCCTCCCCAATGTGTGTCTGTGTGTGTCTGTGTCTGTCTGTGTGTGTCTGTGTGTGCGTGCAACCGTCTGAAACACTTAACTACTACAAATGGGCCATGCTCTTCACACTTATATGTGACAATGTGCCTGCCTCTTCTGTCTCTGTCCCCCTTCAGCATGAAGAGCAGTCTGTTACTGGCGGCGTCGGACGGGCAGAGCTGGGTTACCTGGAGGACGAGCGGGTCAGAGTGCTGGCCCGAGTCGACGAGCTCAAATCACGAATCACAGAGCTGGAGCAACAGCTACAGGAGTCCAAGCAGGAGGTAAGAAAGTCCATCAGTTCAATTTCCAGATAGTAGGCAATTTCTAATACTAGAAAGATATGTGGGGAAGATGAAGGAAACTATATACTGTTTGTGTGTTTGTTTTGTGTGTCTGTGAGTGTGTGTGCATTCACATACATTTAGTAACACAAACGAGCAGAAAGTGATTGAATGAGCCCTGGGTGGTGCCGAGTCACATGCACCGCTAGGTCTGCTGTCTGTCAGGGAGCTCTGTGATTGGAGCAGGGGGCTCAGGGTGTGTCCCGTTCCCAGGCGGAGATGGAGCGGGCCCTGCTGCAGGGGGAGAGGCAGGCGGAACTGGACCAGATAGAGGCAGAGACGGAGATCATCAGACAGCTGCAACACAAGCGCAACGAGCTGGAGAACGTCATCCAGAGGGAGAAAGACAAGGTCGGACCCTGGGGGAAAACACACACACACAGTATAATCTCCTGTACACAGTAAGCAGTCTTACCACCTGCAGATTAGTTTTAGCTTCATTTATAAACCTGTCATTCCAACGTTACTGTGTTGTATTTTAATGGAGAAAGCCAACAGAAAAAGTAATTTTGTTAGTGAACTGTTTGTGTTGTCTTAGCACTCTGAGAGAGTCCTTATTGGAAAGACGGTGGGTATGCAGACAGGGAGGTGAGATTTCTGAGATCTCAACATTGTGTTGTTTAAACACCACAGACACAACCCAGCCCTCCTTTCCCTCCACTGGACTGTCTGTTATAGTTCCTGTTCAAGTGGATGTAACGTTACAGAACGTTCACATAGAAATGTATCCTGTAGAACAGGTATACAATTTTCTGACGGATAGAAAAAGGATTCATGGCAGTTCTATTCGTGATGTTTCTATCTGCAGCGTTCCGAACGTTTTACATCACTGACTATACATCTTGTAAGCCTCAAAGGGACTGAACAGCCTTTTCTGGTCTCTTGACATTCCTTAAAGGCATTGCCAAATCCTGGATGGCTTCCCAAGACCGTATCTAGTTGGTTTTGCCATCCCAAGGTAAATTCACCCAGCCATAGCAGTCGCTCTTCAACCCCCCCCCCCCCCCCCCCCCCCAGCGAGGAATACTCCATCCTTCCATCTGTTATATGCATTGATGTTTTACCTTAGAAGAGCTTTGGACGATGGCTCTTAGACTTAAGTATGGGTGTTTTTTTTCTTTATTTTGGTTCTACATTTTCCTTGGTGGTTTCTCTCTCTCTCTCTCTCCTCAGGGCTTTTTCTTCTTCTGCAGCTCGGCTCCACTAACCATCCTCCATTAACCTCTAATCCTCTTACTGCTTCACTCAGAAATTTCCTATCCTCCTTTCCTCCACTGTCAGCCTGAAATCCATGTATGTTATTAGCACTTGTCTTAAACTTGTCCCAAATGGCTCCCTATTCCCTAAATAGTGTACTACTTTTGAACAGGGCTCATAGGGCTATAAAGGGAATAGGGTGCCATTTGGGACGTAGGTGTGAATCGATCCTTTAGGTTTCTACATCGCTGAAGCTTTGGGGACCGGATGCTAGTGGGTATGAGTGGCTGTCTACTAAAAGTATATCTGTGGGAGTCCTTTTAGGACTATTGTGTAGGCTACACTGCCCACGACATACAGTAGTTCATAACATTGCAGAGGCCCTCTATCTGAAGGCTTTACACAACTGTATGTTGTTTTCACTTAGTCATGTCACTCCACTAATGTAGGCTTAATGTAGACACACTTAAACTGAGAATCTGAAAGGGGTCATTTTCTTGTATTTCCTTAAAGCTTTTTTAAAAATATATTATATTCGGAGAGTCTCTCTCTCTCTCTCTCTCTCTCTCTCTCTCTCTCTCTCTCTCTCTCTCTCTCTCTCTCTCTCTCTCTCACTTCCTGTGTTCAAGTTAGATCCCTGAGACCCTGTCGGTCTGTCTCAGCTAAAACTACAAGTCAAAACAAAAGCTTAAACTAGAAAAACTGCCTGTATTGTATTGTCCCCTTCTCTACTTTTATTGCCATTGGTCACAGACAGAGGTGGAGCCAGAGCAGGGTGACAGTTAGGCAGATTGGAGAAAGGAGTGCCACTCAAACCCCTAAGCACCGCCCACACCCCTCTCCCACCATGTGACTTTAGATAATGCAGTAATGCTAAAAAGGTTGTTGGTCTGCAGAACGTTTCCCTCTCTCTTGTGCATGCTCTACTCTACTGGTTATATAGTGTTGGCTCTCTAGAGGTAGTTTACCAGGCGCTTTCACTACAGTCAGACCCAGGCTCTAACTCTCTCTCTCCTTATTCCACACATCCTCTCCTCTTCTTCAAAACATATTGGAGGAAAATATCCAAGGTTTTTCCCCTTTGACCTTCCATTGCGATTCGAAGGAGACAAGGAGAGCCTATTGCGAAAGAGCTCCATACTGTACAAGTGAAAGCTTCTATTCCCTCCAGGGGTTTTGATATCACAGCCTGGGTGCCAGTAGGGCAGTAGTGCAGAGCACTAGTTACCCATGCTTACACTGCCTGTACTCACATGCTGCAATAACAACAAAGATCTGTTGTTATTGATCGTTCCGTAAGCTTTTAACCAGATTCCCAGAGGGTACCAAACCCTGCTACCCTTCAGTTAACAGATGTTGACCTTCTGTAATTCATGCTTTAGCAGTGGGCCTTACTATGATCAACTGTTTTGTCTAATTTGGTATGAGCGAAACCCACAAAGTGCCTGGAAAATAACGGATTGGTATTTTCTGCTGTTTTATAATACAACACTTTTTAAAACATTTCAAACACAATAGTCGCCAACCATGATAACTAAAGCGACACACTAATTAGTAACGATATGCTGCTCATGGTTCATTTTGGGAAACCCGAAGAAGCATGAATGTGACTTCTGATCATTCTGGCATGTCTACGCATCCTGTTCAAAACTAACTGGACTGACCTCAAGTATTAATACCAAAGTCACATGAAAATCTGGATAGGCCAATAATAATAATAATTATTATTATTATTATTAAACATTTTAAGTCACATGAAAATCTGGATAGGCCAATCATCATTATTATTATTATTATTATTATTTTTATTTTTTAAATTCAAGTCAGATGAAAAAGAGATGCACCACCCAAAGTAGAGCACTGTGACGTGAAAGTACAACCACAGCTGAGCCAAAACAGAAACTATTTCATGTTTGATCAAATAGCAAAATCTCCTGTTCCATCGCAGACCAGTGTTATCATGAGCATCAAACCCTGCAGCTTGGAAATGTCTGGGAACAAGAAGTCTGTTCAGACCTGTTTGAGGCCTGGGTCGTGTTCATTAGGCATCGAAAGGGGGGAAAAAATGACTTCAACAAGGAGAATGTACCTGGACTTGTCCAATAAGAAACGCACATTTTTGCTTTCCATTGCAATTTTTTAAAAACGTTTTCAGTGTTGTGCCCTGCAGTCCAGCAGTTTTAAAGTTAGTCACTGGGGATTGAATTCACAGTATTAATAACTCCACAGATGCCCCATGTCCCTCGTTCTCTGGCTTATCCACTGTTGTGACCTCTAACATCGGAAGCTTTTTGCATGGCGTGGATTTGAGCAAGTGTTTTTTTATTTTTATTTTTTTTTGCTTTCTCTCTCTGTTGTTGTCCCCTTTCCTCTCCTCCCTCCCACCCGGATGGTGTGTTCTCTTTCTAGGAGAGGGCAAATGTTGACGCAGAGCGCCGAGCCCTGGCGAGCCTTCAGGAGGGCTACAGTGAGCTGAAGAACCAGCTTCATAACTGTCCCGAGTCACTGAGGGAGCAGTTACACGAACAGCTCAAAAGGGTCAGTCGTCAATCCACCACCAAGACCACCACCCCCAACCACCCCTGAGACCCAGAGACAGGCAGTGTCCCCCCAGCCCTTGTACCCCTCCACACACCCACCCATTCCCTCCACCCTCATCTCTGAGCTACGCCAATCCAACATTTTGAAGGGAAATTCCAGCAGAGCAACATCACAATTAGCGTATACTTACCTCCAGATTATTGAAGTACTCAGTAAGAGAATGACATTTTCAGGAAAAGCTGAAGTGGTGTACTGACGGATTTACAAGTGTACTGTCTACTGATCTCCTGGATAAAGTGCATAGAAGGCTGCACTTGACGGCCAAAGAAACGGAATTGGAATTCAAATTCTATGATGATAACTGAAAAATGTTCGTAACATCCAAGAAGATGGCATACAGATTTAGGGTAGGTTTCCTGGACACAGATTAATCCTAGACCTGGACTAGAAAGTATGTTCAATGAAGATTCTACATTGACTAGACTAGGCTTAATCTGTGTCCGGGAAACCTGCCTTTAATGTTTATGCCAGATGCCAGTCGATGATTGCTGCATAGTAGGCAAAACACTATCTTGGTATCATAAGACCTGGTGCATACCTCTTCAGATAGTGTTACTGGGACCTTTACCCGGGACCTGTTGCACTCTGCACGTATGAAAATCCTGTCTTGTGCCCCTCGCCTACATGCTAATGCCATAAGCTGCTGGAATTTCCCCTCTCCTCTCTCCGCCACAACGATGTGCTATGCCTCTGAGCGAACAGAAAGAGTGTCAAAATGGCTCCTGATGACTTTGGGGCGAGGTGCTGCATTGTGGTGATTTCTGGGTCGTATGTGCGTTGCACGCGTTTCACACAGGAGTGTGTGTGCTGTCTGTCTGGTTGATACAGTTTCTGCATCTGGAAGCATCCCTCTCTTCTTGATTTGTGTTGGCTTATAACCCCTTAATAACTGCTTACTAATCTATTAATGTAGACACTTTCCACTCCCTGTCCTACTCTCTTTTCATATCTTTCCTCTGAATGGAAATGGGTTTGTTTTGTGTCTGATTAATGTTTTATATCGTCTGCTCTCTGAAAAGTCAGTCCATAGAAAATGTATCAGCCAATTACATTTTGCACGTTAGCTCTATTCACTTTGCTGTCCTATCCACGTCGAGTAGCATGACATTGGCTGGCTGACTGACTTGACATGAGAACAATTGCTATACAATTTCCCTTTGTTACAGGACAGAAAGCAGATATAATACATTTTGTATACTTCTAAATTTGCAAATGTCGCCTTGTACGTCTCATTGGGTCATGTTCATTAGGCACTGAATGGAGGAAAATGGACTGAAACAGAGGTGTCCACCTGGACAAAAATAAACAAAACATTTTCCGTTGCGTACACTGATGAACACGACCCTGATTTGTTGTAGACATTCTTAAGAAGTGCGACAGAGGCCCTTGAGTGGCCTGCTCTCCAAACACAGAGGACCTGAAGATGTCAGTGTTGACATGGGCCTTCACTCGTCAACGTCAGTAACGCTCCGATGAACTGACAGCAAGGGCAGGCCCTCGTCTTTCCCCCTGCAAAGTATAAGTCCTCACATCTCTGTGTGGGTTTCTTCGGTTTATGGTAAAGGATCAAGGCATTCAGTTGGGTTCTCACATGCAAATCAGCTATAAAATCCAGTATAGAAGATGGTACTTAAATATTACTACAGTAAAAGCACAGTATTACCTTTTGTAACATATAGATAGTGCAGCAGAGAAAACTGCTTGTCACCATTCAATCAACCTACTGGGCTATAAAATCTTCCAACCAATTAGATTCGCATGAGGCAGTTTCCTCCAGATGTGCATGTAATATTGATTGCTGTGTTGTTGCTGCTGTATACCACAGCATTTTCATAATGTTATGGTGCTTCTCCATTGGTGGCTAGTTAAGAACCTAGGATACAATGAAGAGAGTCTAATGGCAAAATTAACCCAAATAACATAATATTCAAATCTATCAAAGCATGATCAACGTAGTCATAGTGATAAACAGAACTCCACCAATCGTTAGATAGAACCTCCATGCAGCTTACTCTGCGTCTAAAAGGACTCCACTCTTTTGAAGCACATTCATTCCATGGCCTACCGCCCCTGGTTGTGCTGGCTTGGCTTGGGCCTTGACCGCTGTGGCTGAGGAGCATGGTCATTGGAGAGAGTCAAGGGGGTGGAGGGGGCTGGCCTGACCCTGTGGTGACCTTGTGGTGTGTGGTGGGGCTGTCTGTCTCTTGGGGTTGGTAGTTGTTGGTACTTTAGAACCCTTTTCACACTATCGTGCCAACCCACACCAGAATCTGCTGGCTCGGGTATTTTCTAAACACATTGTGCTTTCTATGATGAATGCGTGAACAGGCAGGCCAAATATAGATCGGCTCGGCTTGGCTCAGCAGTGTGAAAACTGTATATTATAGGAGGCTGAGGCCTGGTGTGGTTGTGACCCATTGTGATGGGCTCTGTGTGGGGTTCGACAGGAGGGCGAGACCCTGGAGTCAGAGACAAAGCAGTTTGAGGACCTGGAGTTCCAGCAGCTGGAGAGGGAAAGCAGCCTGGAGGAGGAGAGGGAGACCATCAGCCAGCAGCTGATGCAGGAGAGGGCTGAGTACCACACCAGCGTGGCCAAGAGGAAGGTAATGGACTGGACCACAATGGCTGCTCCTATCTACTCTGGCAACACTTCATCAAATCTGGAGCTGTGAATATGAATGTCTGTCAGAGAAACTAGCTCATTTCTGATGATGGCCAAATGCCTTTACAGGTTGAGTTTAAATAGTATGATCATTCACTTCAAGAATGGTGTTGGTGGGGATACCTGGCAAAGACATGATACATGATCACTGTTGTGTTTTGAGTGTAGTGTACACTACCATTCAAAAGTTTGGGGTCACTTAGAAATATCCTTGTTTTCCATGAAAACATACATGAAATGAGTTGCAAAATGAATAGGAAATATAGTCAAGACGTTGACAAGGTTATAAATAATGACTTTTTTAATTGAAATAATAATTGTGTCCTTCAAACTTTGCTTTCGTCAAAGAATCCTCCATTTGCAGCAATTACAGCCTTGCAGATCTTTGGCATTCTAGTTGTCAATTAGTTGAGGTTATCTGAAGAGATTTCACCCCATGCTTCCTGAAGCACCTCCCACAAGTTGGATTGGCTTGATGGGCACTTCTTACGTACCATACGGTCAAGCTGCTCCCACAACAGCTCAATAGGGTTGAGATCTGGTGACTGTGCTGGCCACTCCATTATAGACAGAATACCAGCTGACTGCTTCTTATTGCATAGTTTGGAGCTGTGCTTTGGGTCATTGTCCTGTTGTAGGAGAAAATTGGCTCCAATTAAGCTCCATCCACAGGGTATGGCATGGCGTTGCAAAATGGAGTGATAGCCTTCCTTCTTCAAGATCCCTTTTCCCTGTACAAATCTCCCACTTTATCGGCACCAACGCACCCCCAGACCATCACATTGCTTCCACCATGCTTGACAGATGGCGTCAAGCTACTCCTCCAGCATCTTTTCTTTTTTTTCTGATCTCACGAATGTTCTTCTTTGTGATCCGAACACCTCAAACTTAGATTCGTCTGTCCATAACACTTTGTTCCTATCTTCCTCTGTCCAGTGTCTGCGTTCTTTTGCCCATCTTAATCTTTTCTTTTTATTGGCCGGTCTGAGATTTGGCTTTTTCTTTGCAACTCTGCCTAGAAGGCCAGCATCCCGGAGTCAGCTCTTCACTGTTGATGTTGAAACTGATGTTTTGCTGGTACTATTTAATGAAGCTGCCAGTTGAGGACATGTGAGGCGTCTGTTTCTCAAACTAGACAATCTAATGTACTTGTCCTCTTGCTCAGTTGTGCACCAGGGCCTCCCACTCCTCTTTCTATTCTGGTTAGAACCAGTTTGAGCTGTTTTGTGAAGGGAGTAGTACACAGCGTTGTACGAGATCTTCAGTTTCTTGGCAATTTCTCGCATGGAATAGCCTTCATTTCTCAAAACAAGAATAGACTGACGAGTTTCAGAAGAAAGTTCTTTGTTTCTGGACATTTTGAGCCTGTAATCGAACCCACAAATGCTGATGCTCCAGATACTCAACTAGTCTAAAGAAGGCCAGTTGTATTGCTTCTTTAATTAGAACAACAGTTTTCAGCTGTGCTAACATAATTGCAAAAGGGTTTTCTAATGATCAATTAGCCTTTTGAAATTATAAACTTGGATTAGCTAACACAACATGCCATTGGAACACAGGAGTGATGGTTGCTGATAATGGGCCTCTGTACACCTATGTAGATATTCCATAAAAAAATTGCCGTTTCCAGCTGCAATAGACATTTACAACATTAACAATGTCTACACTGTATGTCTGATCAATTTTATGTTATTTTTCTTTCAAAAACAAGGACATTTCTAAGTGACCCCAAACTTTTGAATGGTAGTGTATATTTTCTCAATTTAAAGTCATCTTGTTGAGTACCCCTTTAATTCATCAATAACTCTTTAAACATGTTGTCTTCCAGGACAAGGTGGCAGCTCTGGAAGGCCAGGCCAGTCAGCTGGGACAGCAGGCGTCTCAGGAGTGTGACAGGCTGGCTAAGGACAGGAACCTTACCCTGCAGATGCTCCATAAGGTAACATTACAATACAGTATATCTGGCCCAGCAGCCACTACAATCTACACATTGTTGGTTATTACTCTGTTTTTTGTAATTGAACCGGTGATTCCCATGGAACCCCTTTGAAATTGACTATAATTAGAATCAAATCATTATCACCCTCTGGTCTTGCTTGACAATGTGAGAATCACACACCAAGTCATTACCAAATGAAGTGCAATGTGCCATGCCAGCCGCCTCAGATTAAGTCTATTAATTAAGAGCTTGTTGGCGTTTTTCCCATTTGTCGACATTTCACTTTCAATCTCGGCATATGTGCTGCCTTGTCCCCAGCTTTTCTGCAAGTGGCACATTTTCTAATTTGGTAAAGAAACTATGGCAATCCATAATCAGGACAGAGTCCGATACATATGTGTTCTGGTGTCTCTGTGTTCTAGGAGAAAGAGAGACTATCGGCCCTGGAGAAGAGATACCTCAGCCTTACTGGAGGAAGGACTTTCCCTAAGAGTTCCAGCACCATGAAAGAGGTGAGGGGGGTTTATCTTACGGTCTTTCAGGGGTCACACCGACAAGAACAGTTATCTACCATGACGCAGATGTATGAACGGACCACCGCTCTGATCACTTGTCTAAAGCCACACTCCTTAATTTGTGTATACCGGCAAAGACTAACAAAGACCACCACTAAAGATGTTAACAATGGAGAAAATTCCCTCCATTACATTTTCATATGCAAATAGTAGACTTAGGATACCAGATTTCTATGATACATCTGTTGTTCTCTATTAATTATTTCAAGTTACACAATTACAGACTGTGGCTTTAAGGGGAATTTGATGGTTTTCATAGTTGAGGTGGTAGAATGTTTAACTGGTGAGTAGAACTTCAGGTTGATCTCGCTCTGTTTTACATGCGGTGTAGGTCTAGTGTGTGCTTGTTCTACCACCGGTGTGCCAAAGTAACCATTTATTTACTGTGTTTAACACGATGTGGTGTTGGCTTGTGAAGTATGGCCTTATTTACATTGCGTTCGGTTAGATGCAGCTGATCACATCGGTAAGACTGGTTTGATCTGATAATTCAGATCCGACTGACATATGTTTTGGAAACATCTGCAATTTGATGATGGATTGTACATATCTCAACTCAGGCCAGCGACATACTGAATCCGTGGGCTGTGTCGTTTAGTCTGAAAACATGAACCGATTAGTCTGGTGCTAAACTCTCGTCCAATTGTAACATATCCTATCAACCTGCATTGTTATGCATTTAGACCACGTTCATTACATGAGATGCCTATCAGTTTCATTGTTGAATTGGATATAATGGACTTTTTTAGACCACTGTAAACTAGGCCTATTAAACTGAATATAACCCATACAAGGGCACTCAATGTGCAGTAACACCTATGTTTGACCCTTTTGTGATTGACAGTTATTATCCCAATACTGTATTGACACGTGTGTAGTTTAGAGGGACATAAACAGTAACTGTACACTACAGCAACTGGAGCTGAAACCAGTGTCCCTGACTTCCTGTTGAAACAGGAAATGCTCCATATCAGCGAGATTGACCTGTTAGAGGACTCCCACTCCCAGCATCCTCTCTGCCGACCCGCTGCTTTCTATTTAAGCTCCTCCTCTCATTTATACCCAGGGGTCAGCCCGACAGAGGTAACCAGACTAACTGTCAATGTAACTGTTCCTGCATGACACCCGAGCTCACTCACTGTAACCCCCCCTATGCACAGTATGTCTTTGTCCAACACTTAAAGGCCCACTCTGTGATATTTACAGCTTTATAGGAAACCAAGGTGCGAGGTTGCCATTTTGTGGTTGTTTTTTAATTAAGGAGTGGGCCTTTAAGAGGTCTGTGTGAGTTATTTCTTGTTACCCCCAATGACTCCCAGCAAATTGCACCACGCCCCACATATGTAGCTTAAAAACACATTTGGTCATCCTGTGAGGCCCTTGAAGTACAGTACTGATTTGAATGTCGTCATTGTTTGTCTTTATGAAATACTTGGTCTGTTGGATTAACTGTGGCCATTTTAATTGATGTGTCTCTTCAACTTTTAGAATGGGCAAAAGCATAAACAACTCATGTTACAACTGGGGTGTAAGGATGCTATGTTTGTGTGACGGTTCAGCCAGAGGCTCACATGCATGGTGCTTTGTCTCTCATTGAAGTGTACTATTCTGTTTGGTATGTGTAGTACACTTCTCTCAATTAGCGTTTTGCTATCCTTTGAAGATGGCGAGAGCTTGTTGACGTCACTGTTATTATATTATTTCGCAGCATGTTTTCAGTTCTCCAGCCCGATGTGAGGCTTGGGAAATTACAGGTTAGAGAGATGCTGTGCTCATTATTTATTCCGTTCATATAGTTGTTCATGTTTTTCTCACAAACGTATGTGTTTTATGTTTTAAAAACACAAGATAAAGCAGCAGCTTGTCTTAGGTGGTTGTAAAGTACGTGTATTATATGCCTGTGTGTGCACATGCACCTTTTTGAAATGGGTGCACATCCGTGTGTGTATGAGTATGCATATTATGAAAAGGACGTGTCATGGAGTGAGCTCATGGCCTCTTGTCCTGTTTGGTTTGCGTTGCGTTGGCTCTCAGGAGTACATGAAGCTCTCGGATGTCTATAGGATGTATGGGAGAGATTGCCATGACACCCAACTCACCACCTCTGCTCAGCATGGCCTCTCGCTCATCCTAGACACAGCTGTCCCCTGCGAGGTACCATTGCTCTCTCTTTCCATCACTCTCTCCATCACTTTCTCTCTCTCTCTCTCTCTCTCTCTCTCTCTCTCTCTCTCTCTCTCTCTGTCTCACTGTATTCTCTCCTTATCACTCCTTATTTTCTTTTCATTCTTTCCCTCTAGCTGTCCTCTTGTAGGTAGCTTACTGTACTTACATACTGGTGTATTGGCTTTCTGCTAGATGGCCCTGTCCTTGTTATAATCAGCTCAACTAACCGGTGCATTACTGATTGGAGAATTTTGAGGATAATGGTAACAGACCTGGATGAAATACTGTACATATGTCATATACATTCAAATACTTGCCAGTATATTTTAGGTGAGCTTGATTTAGCTTGGAGCTTGCACTTTTGGAACTATTCCATTGGTTCCATTGTACCAGGCAAACTGAATCAAGCACAGCTCAAGTATTTGACATACTGTATGTATTTGACCCAGGTCTGGATGGTACAATGGGTTGATATTATTGAAAGACTATCCATATGAGAGTCAGGTTTACTGACATGTATTTCACATGCTGTCCTTGTAGCTTCTGTTTTCCTCCCTGTTGACGTGTGTCCTTCTCTGCCTGTGTTTCTCTATCTTTCCCTATTTGCCCTTTGACATCCTGTCTGCCTGTTTATATGTGGCTCCCTGAATGAAAGGAGTATTTGACTGTGGGCCAGTTAACTCAGATCTTTGGGATGCCGAAGGTCGAGTCCTCCCCTACCTCTCCTCTCCGGCCCCTCCAGTCAGGAGCGGGAGACCCTGCCTTCTCCTGCCTCTCCGTTCCTCATGGTTCCTCCCCCTCTCTCTCTGTTGAGGTGTGTGTCTGGTCTCTCTCTCTATTCCTTCTCACCCATCTCTCCTCCATCTCTCGTTTCTGTGAAGATGCCCGAATGACCCCTCTACCCCAGTGGACAAAGCTTGTTGAAATGACATCAAACCACCAGTTTACAACCATGTTTGTAATTGGTTGTAAACTGGTTATATTGACGTCATTCATTTCAACAGGTTTTTTCCGTTGAGAGACCTATATGTCAGCATTTGCTGATGTTTCAAGAAGATGAACATTAATACACAAAAAACATAACATTTAGAAAACTACCAGATCCTCTTATTTGTTCATTAATGCTTTTTCTTATTTCTTTTCCTCCTCCACTCCCTTGCTCTGTCCATCCTGTCTTTTGCCTCTCTGCTGCCTCTTACTGTGGACTCTTAACTGCGGCCCTCCAGTACCAGCCTGAGCGTAGTAGGCCTCAAATCCCCACTCTCGATTTAGAGCAGTGGTACCAGGAGGTGATGGCTGCTGGAGAGAGCAGCCATCTCTGCCCCCCTCTCCCAGCTAAATCTCTCTCCCTTCGCAGGCCTATGCAGGTAATTCTCAGAGGTGCTGCCTTCTCCTCCTCTTTTCTATTCCTCCCCATGTTTTACTCTTCCATTGTTTCTGTTCTGTCTTCATGTTCTCACTTCTGATGAAAATGCCTTTTCAAGTGCTTTGTTGATTGAGCTAATTGTTCATCGATGGTCTGCCTGGGCTTGCTGCCACTCATACATTTAGTTTTCCCTTTTTCTTTAGTTAGATTTTTATAAGCATCTTCCACATGCTTTATGGTAATATTCACTTACTTTTTGAAATCTTCCTCTGATTTGTCATCCAAATGGTCCCAGCTATAACATGTAGTGTCGTTTTGTTAGATAAAATCGTTATTTATATCCCAAAAGGTCTGTTTAGTTGGCGGCATCGATTTTGAGTAATACACTCGTTCAACTTGGAAAATCTACTCCTAATCTTTGTTTCAAACAAGTCAAAATATGTTTCTATTTACTCCTCAGATACCCTAAAATGTAATCAAACTATAATATTTCTTACGGAAAGAAGTATGTTCAATAAGAAACCAATTTTAGCAGGTGCGTAATGTCTTCATGCGCGCGCAAACACGAATTTCCAAGACTGTCCTTCTGCTAAAACTGATATTTCTTATTTGTTTTTGAAGTTACAAGCCTGAAACCTTGAACATAGACTGCTGACACCCTGTGGAAGACATAGGAATTGCATCCAGGGAGCTCATTCTCAATATGACCTTTCTCTTGCATATCTAAGAGGATGGTCTCTCTCTCTCAAAAAACATTCTGGTTGGTTTTTCTTTGGATTTTCTCCTACCATATCGATTGTGTTATATTCTCCTACATTATTTTAACATTTCTACAAACTTCAGTGTTTTCTTTCCAATGGTACCAATTATATGCATTTCCTGGCTTCAGGGCCTGAGATACAGACAGTTTACTTTGGGCACGTCATTCTGACAGGAAGTGGAGAAAAAAGGGGCCTAGCCCTAAAGATGTCATTACATTTGCACCTGAATATGAAATCTTCAAAAATTATTGTTTATAATGTGCATTGTATTCTATTTACTGCTAGGTTATACTACAGTACATACAATCATAGCCAAAGGGTTGGGGTCAATTCCAAGTACTTGAAATATTAATTGACCCCAACCTGGGTATAGCTTAGACTGCAATACATTTCTGAAGATTTACAGGCACAATGAAAAGCCATAAGACCTCATACTGTATGGCCAAGTGAGGCCGTGGGACAAACCACCTGACGGTTGTGGTTACAACAGGGTGTGTGTCTTCACAATGGCATCTGCAAGTAAAGCACTTTGACACTGATTCTGTCATTACACCTATGGGAGGAATCAAAGGATCACCAATACAAGGGATGTTGTTGGTGCTGCCATAATAAACACTGTCTCTGTCTGTCTGATATCTCAGTAGTAGCAGTAGTGATTTAAAGTATACTCACCAAAAGTAGGCTGCTTTAACATTTCAAAGATATCAATCAATGTCAATATCTTGGTTGAATTGAAATGCCTTTGAAACGCTAAAAAAGCATTTTTTTTGTATTTGTACCCTACTCTACTTCTCATAGCATCTCCCACCAGACTAGTTTTGAGTAAGCATTTAGTTTATATTCCTCATTCCATTTAATGTAATACATGTTTTACTATGTGCGGGGTAACCTCGAACAATTAGTGTACTGTGTTTGATAGCTGATCCTGCTCCATCTTCACTCTTCCCAGGTGTTCCGCTCCAAGCTGGACAGTGATGCTGGACAAATGGTACATCAACCCAAAGCAGGCTCCGGATCCCATCTGCAGTGCGGAGCTGCCACACTGGGACGCAACACAACCTCCAAGGTAAACCTCGTCACCTCCGCTCCATCTCTATTGGTTGGCTAGTAGGCTCCTCAGCGGATCATGTAGTAATCAGCTATTATTATCATTTGAGGTTTATGTAAGGTTAATTTGAATAGCACACATTTGCAGCTAAAAGCCGAATTGCAGCCTACACAAGCCTACAACCAAATTAAAATACTAAATAGAAGGTACTGGTGTAGGAGGGAGGTCACGTTTGTGGCTGGATTTTGTAGCTCGTGTAGATCTCTTCTGAGGCAGCCATTTGCTGTAATCCTGCAATCTAGCTAGCTTCATCATAATAGTTTGTGGTAAGTTTCTATGAGGAAGACTAAAGTACATAAGGCTCTTTATACACAATCAATTTGAATGTAGTGTATGCATCCTGCTCAGGTCACCTGGTGATTGATTTGACATATCTTATGGTTACATACTGGTAAACAACGGCAGGTTGTTATGTGTTGTGTGTTACATGATACTATCAAATGTAATCTGATATTATTATATGACATTGCTCACAAGACCGAGAGCTTAAATGCATAGCATATGATGGTTTATATACTTTCCCATTCACTGGATATCTTATTGGCTCTTGGCCTTGCCTGCCAGTCAATGACGACCACATTGGAAATAAATATTTTTGTGTAAACCTTGATGGCTTGTCATTTGTGTACTTACAGCAACATATCAATGATGCAATGGATGTGATGCAATGGATGTGTTTTTCATTGATTGTTAATTTAATTAATAAATCAATCAGTGTCCTTCTTTTGTGTCCTTCTAGAGCCCGCTGATGGTTCCCAGCAGTACCGGCAGTTTGCCACGGAACTTGGCTGCCACCATGCAGGACATAGAGACCAAGAGAGCGCTAGCCTTACAG